>NW_024070207.1:89704864-89822364 GCF_014754425.2 Oryx dammah | reverse complement strand
AAATCTGGGCCTCAGTTTATCTAATGAGGCAAGAAAAAAAATGCTCTGATAAATTGGAGATAAAAATCTTGTGAGGCTTAGAGGAAAGTTAGGATGGCAAATGGTAGGCATATTGTTGGCCATTTCTGTTCTGTTGATGGTGTCCTAAGCTGGGCAGGGGTCCAGAACTTAGAAGAGGAAAGTGACATAGATGCAAGAGACTTGATGTTTCTGGTCTAGGAACTTCATAACCAAAGATAATTAAAAGTCTGGGCCAGTTTATCTACAGAGCACTGTTCATTTCTCTACCAAATGATGAGAGTAAATTTGAAAGTAAATTTAAGCCAAGATTTAAGCCTGCCAGGTTCCTATTTCTATGGGATTCTCCAAGCAAGAATACTAGAGTGAGTAGCTATTCCCTTCTCCAGGAGATCTTCCTGACCCAGGGGTTGAACCAGGATCTCCCGCATTGCAGGCAGATACTCTACTGTCTGAGCCACCAGGGAAGCCCATAAAATAATTGGGCAGTGACTAAATAGCATAATCTACATTGCTCAGGAAAAGAGTTGCAAAATGGGAGAAAAGGATTTAAAATGGGATAATGTCTAAATCCTTTCCAGCACCTGCTTCTTTAACTTTAATGCCTTTCTCCACTTTGGATTATTAAACATATATATTTGGATTGTTATATTAAATACATTATTTGGCTTGAAGTATTATGAACAGTGTTGGGCACATACATGTTCCAAATATACAAGTCTCTTCCTGTTAACCCCATCTCTGTCGTTTAGTGTTTTCAGTGGACAAAGGTTATAGTCACTATATAGAAGCTACCTGTAACAGTTCCTTAAGGGAAATTCCTATTTGTTTCAGACTTGTCCTCAATGGCAGGGAGTCAGTGTTTGAAATATAGTGAGAAACTACTAACTACAGTTTGATCACATAGTACATTCTAACTGCCCTCTTATTTTCACATATGTGGTTAGTTTGTAAAGTGTTCGATATTTTTAATCTCACTCTTGTTGAGTTCATCTTGGTGGTCAGTGCTGTACATCATCAGAAGGCAGTTAACAATACTTTTGCCTCTTTTTTGGTTTACAGTTGAAATTGCAGCATCCAATGGCTGAGTCAGTTTTAGCTCTCTTAGTCATGCCTCACTTTTTTTTCTCTTAAAATAAAGGCAACTACATCTTTTATTTACTTTCCCATTTGCTTTTTTCTAACTTTTGTTATAGAACTGTGCAAATGATAGAAGCAGAATTCTGCTGACTAATCAAACCCTTTATTCTTGCCTCATTTCTCAATGTCCAAACTGTTTTAGAAGCTTAAATTTTTGTGTCATGTTTAATTAGCATGAGATATTATTTTATGGTACAGATTTAATACTTGATCCATATCCTTAAAATGCTTGGTATAATTCCTCAAAACATTAATTATGTACTATACAGTACATCCATCTCCTCCTCTGGCAAACAAATTTTATGTGTTTGGAGTGAAATTTTGTTTAAATTCCAAACAGTGGTTGATACATGATTTAGCATGAAAACTTATTTATGTGGCAATTGTAAGTGAATATTTTATCTTGGCATTGGTTTAATGATAATATTTGAATTTTTTCTTTAGTAGTCCCAGCCAAGCATTTTCTACTGCCATGGAGTTTATGAATTAGTACCAATTTTATACCTAAATTTAAGATATTAAATATCATGTCTGTCTTTAAATGTATAGATACACTGTGGATAATTATTGAAAGCTGGTAATGAGTTGAATATTCATTTATTTTACCTCTAACTTAAATATTAGTTGAACTTAGAATTTCACTTTAATGACTATTTCACATACTTTTTTAAAAGAGTCAATTATTTTAAACTTATTTCATTCTTTGATACCTGTCTTGAACTCTTGTTTTTACTTGGAGTTGGAGTTGTAGTTGAAAAAATTTTTTAAAGTGTCATCCATGATGCTATAGTGTAACATTTCAGTGAAATTTCAAGCCTTAGTTTTCATTAGTGCCAACGAGAACAGACTGGTTTGTAAGGTTTTTCCGGTGCTACAAAAGCTACAAAATTCTACTGCTAGAAAAACATAGCAAAATAAGGAAAAATTAATTTTATTTCAACCTTTATTGTTTATGATGAAAAATTGCTAGTTCCTTCTTCAGTAAGTAAAATTACTAAGTTTTTTTAACTCTACCATAATTACAGTTTTCAAATTCATCTGAAATTTTAATATGTTAAGAATATTTGATATTTTAATGTAATGGTTAGTTTTGAACATGTAATAATTGAGTGAGGTAAATTAATCTGGAATGATTTGAAAGCTCAAAATTATATCTTGCTGATTTTCTAAGTTGGGTAGAAACTTTAAGAAATAGAAAATACCTTTATTTTTTTTCCTTATACTAAATGAATTGCAGTTTGGGAATAATTTTACCATATTTTAATTTATAATTTAATTAACATACCATCATTAAAGAAAAAGAAGCACCAAATATTAGTAAGTAATAGCTATAATAATAGAATGTCAGGTAATGGGTAGGAACTATATGCTTCATTTTTAAAAATGGTGTCATTTGCTGTAAAATATAGTAGGTTGGAGTCTTGCTGAATTTTGTCAAGGAGTTTCACAGAAAATTCTTTCCAACATTTGAGAAAAGAAACGAAAAGATCTTTTTTGTCTCAAAGATTCTCAAACCTGAAAAGATCTTTTCGTTTCTTTTCTCAAATGTTAGAAAGAATTTTTTGTTGGAAGGATATTCTTGTTATGGTTACTGAGATGAGATATAGGAAGAGAGATTTTTATTAATTATCTAGACCTTTTTTGGTCAAGTTATTGTTTCAACATTTAATGGAAAGCATCTGATGATGGAAGTGGTGGAGAGGAAATTGGGGTTTGTGTTTGTTCTTTCAGTAAAGAAAAATTGGAAAATTACCAACAGTATAAGGAATATCATCAATAATTCATGTATTATAGTATCTCTTCTGGCTTCCCAAGTGGTTCAGTGGTAAAGAATCTGCCTGCCAATGCAGAAAAAGCAAGAGACGTGGGTTTGATCCTTGGGTCGGGAAGATCCCCTGGAGTAGGAAATGGCAACCCACTTCAGTATTCTTGCCTGGAAAATTCCATGGACAGAGGGTTCTGGCAGGCTGTATAGTCCATGGGGTTGTAAAGAGTTGGATGTGACAGAGCACACAGTATCTTTTCTATTATTTTTCTTCAATGGGAGATAGCTTGATTCCTATATTTACTGAAGTATTTACTAAAATGAGTAATTTTCTCAGTTTTTTTTCCTGGTGGATCCAAATCTTATGGATTTGTTCAGCTACCCAGTAATTTAGTTAAGACTTAATTCAGATTTTTTTTTCTGTGTTCTACATAAATGTACAGCTGATTTATTCTCCCTTTTTTTTTTTGTTTTGTTTTAAAGGAACCTAGGTAAAAATGGCTTATCTAACAGTAGCATTTTATTGGATAAATGTCCGCCACCAAGACCACCATCTTCACCATACCCTCCCTTGCCAAAGGAAAAGTTGAATCCACCTACACCTAGTATTTATGTGAGTCTGAATTGACTGACTAGAAATAAATCAAACCAGTGTTTGCACCTACCTGTCTTTCGTAAGATCTTGCTTTAAATCAAT
This sequence comes from Oryx dammah, assembly GCF_014754425.2. Lineage (NCBI taxonomy): Eukaryota > Metazoa > Chordata > Mammalia > Artiodactyla > Bovidae > Oryx > Oryx dammah. Next base: position 89,818,744 of record NW_024070207.1, on the reverse strand, counting down.
ATGGATGCCCTTTAGGAAACATTAAAATTATTGGCGGCAGCTTGAATGTTTTGGGGGAAAATGATATATTGAAAAAGATTTTGTAATAGCATTTAAAACATGCCTTCTCAGATATTAACTGTAATTATATCACAGTAGCGTAAAATACTTTTTTACTACCCCCAATTTTTAACAGATTTAGGCAAAAACCACTTAAAAAGTAACTTTTTTGAAGTAAGCTGTGTTTTAAATCTTCATTTTACTAGTTGTAAAGACTTTAACATTCATTCTGTTTTATCCATCTACCAAAAAAATGATATTTACCTTCCCCAAAAATAGCTGTTCAACAATATAAAATGCGATGATAGATAATGTCATTAAAAGACTTAATAGATTATTTAGAACTGAGGATTAGTTTTACTTAATAGACATTTAGACATCTCATATAGGAAGTTGATAAGAGTTCAGTCAAAGCAACTCTTATTTATCTTTCTCCAAAATAGGTCCTCCTACCCCATTTCTTTCCATCTTCCCATTTCCCCACTTCTACCCCAAATGAAAAAATTTTATTGGTTTTAAACACTGATTTTTTTCTCTATTTTATAATAAAGATCACATAACATAAAATTTATCATCTTAACCATTTTTAAGTGTATAGTTCAGTGGTGTTAAGTATATTCTTATTGTTTAAACCAGTTCTCCAGAACATTTTCATCTGGCAGATCTGAAGTTTAATACCTATTTAAAAACCAGCTCCCTCTTCCCTGGTCTCCCCAGCCCCTGGTAGCCATCACTCTGTTTTCTATTTGTATGAATTTGGCTATGTTAGATACCTCATGTAAGTTAAATTATGCACAGTTTTTCTTTTTGTGACTGACTGACTTTCATTTAAAGTGTCTTCAAGATTCATCCACGTTGTACCATGTGATAGGACTTTGTTCCCTTTTAAGGCTGAATAATATTTAAACCATTTTGATTTTGAAGTTTAAATTTTACCTCTCATGTGTTTTGTTCAAGATATAATGGACAAGAGAAATGTATGTGGTTACTACCTAATTCCAATTAGAATCAAAAGACATAGTGATAAAACACTATAAAATATAAAAAATAGAAGGAACGGCACATAGAATGCATTATTTATTTAAATTGTAAAATATAATGAATTGAATTTGGCATAATATTTTCTAAAAGGTCTAATTTATAGAGATCTAACAGTATATTTTAATTTTGCAGTTGGAAAATAAACGTGATGCTTTCTTTCCTCCATTACATCAATTTTGTACAAATCCAAACAACCCTGTTACAGTAATACGTGGCCTTGCTGGAGCTCTTAAGTTGGGTAAGCTTTAAATAAGAAAAAGGAAAAAAGTATATGTATTTCCTTTACTATCTATTAACTTCTAAAGCACTAGCAGAAACTTTTTTCTATTCTTTTGTTGTAATTTTTCACATTTTCATTTTAATATTTTCCTGTCAGAAGGAGGGAGAGAGGGAGTATTACTTTTTTAATTCTGCTTTTATTTTCATGCTGTTATACAATTATGATTTAGGTTGACTAATAGAAATTTTTAATATAAGATTCAGGTAAAACTTGATATTACTATTAAGTACTGTAGCCTCCTAAATAGTTCTTCTCACTTTCAGAGATTGAATAAATGAGTGGATCTTCATTCCGTGGCCCCTTAATTTTTCTCCCTCTGTTGATGGCATGACAGTTAGGTCCAGGGCTTCAGAGTGTGCAGAGGCCCTAGTGTTTTAGGGGAATTAGATAAGAGTACCATGAAACATTTTCCTATTTTACTTAAAGGAAAAATAAAAGCACTTTTAAAAATATGATTCCAAATATATTTTTATTTATTAACTACATTTATTTATTTATGAAGACCTGGGACTTTTCTCTACCAAAACTTTGGTAGAAGCTAACAATGAACATATGGTGGAAGTGAGGACACAGTTGTTGCAGCCAGCAGATGAGAACTGGGATCCCACTGGAACAAAGAAAATCTGGCATTGTGAAAGTAATAGATCTCATACTACAATTGCTAAATATGCACAGTACCAGGCCTCCTCTTTCCAGGAATCATTGAGAGTAAGTATTTACTTACTGAAAATTATTTTATTTTTGAGATTGTTATTTTATTTTATACTATTTTGCTTTGAAAGGGAGCTTTTGTAAGCATCTCATTATTTTATTGTTACATAAAATAGTTTTTTTTTTTATTCTTATTTTTATAACACACTTTATAAATGCTGTCCAGTTCACTCTTATTACTAAGTCTAAGCAAACCTGTGGGTTGATAAATACTATAACTGTCTAGTGAGGTGTCTCTGTTATTTCTGGGATATTTCTATTTAAAGAAGTGTTTCTTAACCTTGGCATTATTCACATTTTGGGTTGGATAGTTCTTTGTTGTGGGGAGTTGCCCTGTGTATTGTAGAATATTTAGTAGCTTCCCTGTTAGATGTCCATTGCACATCCCCGATTCCCTATTCCAGTTTTGACAATCAAAAATGTCTCCAGACATGCCAAATGTCCCCTGTGAGGCAGAATTATCCCTAATTGGGAACTGCTGATATTAGAGGATAAACTAAGCCTCAAGTTTGCTGTATGCTTGCAAAGTTCCTTGTCATATGCCTTCCCATTAAACTGTCAGGTTAGTGTTATCTGATATATAACTCTCCCAGGAAGCATTACCCATCTCAGTCTGAAAGAGGAAACTCCAAGAGAGGCATAAATTATTTCAAAATATACAGAAAATTAAGGAACAAAACTTTGAAAAATAATCAGGATTATTATTAAGATTCATAGGCCTTTCAGCAGTGAAGCATTACTAAAATCCTTTAGCACTGAAATGAGAACTTCGTGAATTCTCCTACAAAGTAAACATAAAACATCTGTAAAAGTGACTTTATTAAATGTATTACTCAAACACTTATCTGTACTCAATTGTTCTGTAAATATCCCACAGCTGAAATTTAATATGTGCCTGCAAGTCTTTTATTTGCAATTCATTAGATTTGCTTATCTCTGTTTAAAATTCTGCCCTGAGTTCACATTTTCAATCTAGGCAACATTTGTACCTGCTAATCATATGATTGTGTTCCTTTCTCACTACCACTCCCTATATCATATAGAGAAAGTCATCTAATAAAAACTATCCTGCAACTTATATGAGTTGCAGTAAATTTGTTGTTCATATAAATTTCTCTAGTTCAAACTTCTGAGATACTTCAGCTCCATGGTAGTATTATGGTCAGAAAAGAAATAGATAATAAGCAGGATTCAGAGATCATCAAGGAAATTTTTGGAAGATGATGATGAGAGGCAGAGTATTTAAATAGAAATTGATCCATAATCAAAGAAACAATGGTTTTTGTGTGTGCTTTGGAGACGTGAAAAATTTAATAAATGTTTATAAAGCATACACATTTAAAGGGAGGGAGGCAGAAATGTCACTAAGTATACCTAAGTCAGAAATTGTAGAACAGAGGTAAAAAGATACCATATCAGTGACAGGGAAATCATAAATAATAGTAATATTTGCATCGAAAAGTTCTTGTATTTGTCCAACATTTAATTTACTTGCTAATGTAAGAAGCACAAGCTGGAATCAAGATTGCCGGGAGAAATATCAATAACCTCAGATATGCAGATGACACCACCCTTAGGGCAGAAAGTAAAGAGGAACTAAAAAGCCTCTTGATGAAAGTGAAAGAGGAGAGTGAAAAAGTTGGCTTAAAGCTCAACATTCAGAAAACGAAGATCTTGGCATCTGGTCCCATCACTTCATGGGAAATAGATGGGGAAACAGTGTCAGACTTTATTTTTCTGGGCTCCAAAATCACTGCAGATGGTGACTGCAGCCATGAAATTAAGAGATGCTTACTCCTTGGAAGAAAGGTTATGACCAACCTAGATAGCATATTCAAAAGCAGAGACATTACTTTGCCAACAAAGGTCTGTCTAGTCAAGGCTATGGTTTTTCCTGTGGTCATGTATGGTTGTGAGAGTTGGACTGTGAAGAAAGCTGAGCGCTGAAGAATTGATGCTTTTGAACTGTGGTGTTGGAGAAGACTCTTGAGAGTCCCTTGCAGGGAGATCCAACCAGTCCATTCTGAAGGAGATCAGCCCTGGGATTTCTTTGGAAGGAATGATGCTAAAGCTGAAGCTCCAGTACTTTGGCCACCTCATGCAAAGAGTTGACTCATTGGAAAAGACTCTGATGCTGGGAGGGATTGGGGGCAGGAGGAGAAGGGGACGACCGAGGATGAGATGGCTAGATGGCATCACTGACTCGATGGACATGAGTCTGAGTGAACTCCGGGAGTTGGTGATGGACAGGGAGGCCTGGCGTGCTGCGATTCATGGGGTCGCAAAGAGTTGGACACGACTAAGCGACTGAACTGAACTGAATGTTGTAAATGTTTATAATTCACATATAATTCATTTTGAGGGGAAAAAGTTTTATCCCAGAAATAACACTCACATTTGTCCATAATAAAGAATAGAGAAAATCTTAACCTCTGCCTTTCCATATGCATTGCATACATATATAATTACATATACACACACACCTCTGTTAGTTGAGGAAATTTATAATCAAGGTTGCCACTTCTGGGCCTCTCAACCTAAGTTTCCTCTCTTGAAAGTGGGGAGGAATGGAGCAGAAACGAGAATCTATAGTTTTTCTCCTTATAGGAGAATATTAGTAAGGGAGACTATGTGGCTGGTGGAGGGGGTTAGATACCATGCCCAGTGAGTTTTGACTTTGCCTGGCTATTCTATTTAATGTGGTCTTTGAAGAAGTTTTCATGTGAGAGAGATCTATAGAAACTTAGCTTCAGTATTCCACCATTGATCTGTGTGTAAACTTTTCAATTGTATGGTAAAAAGGTTGCACAATAAATACTAAGCTGCAATTCTTTTTGCTTAATCTACAGGAAGAGAATGAGAAAAGAAGTCACCATAAAGACCACTCAGATAATGAATCTACATCTTCAGATAAGTAAGTAATTTGTAATGTCCACTTGGTGTTTCTGTTTAAAAGGCATGGTTCTAATATTGTCTCTCTCTTTAAGTTCTGGGAGGAGAAGGAAAGGACCCTTTAAAACTATAAAGTTTGGGACCAACATTGACCTGTCTGATGACAAAAAGTAAGTCTTTCTAGTAGTGTTTCTGTTAACTGATGCAAAGAGGTGTCCTATTAGCATGACTGAGAATTGTCTAGTTTCCTCTTCTGTTTTGTTCCTTGTCATTTTTCTAAATTAATATGCAGGTTTTAGCCAAATTATTTATGCTAGGTTTTACAATTATTTTCTTTGACTTAAAACTCTTGTATATATTTTCAAGACCCTTCTATATGTTGTTGCACAATCATAAAATTATATAAAATATATTTATAAAATAAAATTATACAACAATTATAAAAGTAAGGAAGTCAGTTTTTTTCTTTAATTTTAATGCTTTTTGTTAGGATGTTTTCTTTGCAAAGTTTAAAAATTTAAGTATTCCAGAGTTTTCCTATGCAGAAGTAAAATATTTATAGATTTGATTGTTTTTTTGATTGGAACATAAAGTTCTTAAAGTTTTTTAATACACATATTTATAGCAGGGTTTCACTCGATCTGTTTTTTTATTGCAGGTGGAAATTGCAGCTACATGAGCTGACTAAACTTCCTGCTTTTGTGCGTGTTGTATCAGCAGGAAATCTTCTAAGCCACGTTGGTCATACCATACTGGGTATGAACACAGTTCAACTATACATGAAAGTTCCAGGAAGCAGAACACCAGGTAACTTTTATGAACTAACAATTGACACACAAATTGATCAAAATGTGAACCATGCAAAAGAGAACTGGATTCTTTTCATTTATAATGAATGAAACCGGTAGAATTGTTTGTATTACAAGATATGACTCTTGAACTGAGCTCAGATTATTAATATTTTTTCCCCCTTGGTAGTATCTTTTTAAAAATGTAATAGCCCTGAAATAACAACAGTGTAATCTGGAAACTTGATCATTGGAGTATTTCTGGGAAAAGAAGTCCCTGTGACTTAAAGACTATTATTCATCCCATCTACTGCAGAGTGGCAGGGTTACCCTAAACTTTTACCACAATCATGATAATAAATATGTTTTATATTATGGCAGTGCAAAAACAGTTTTTTAGAATAATACATTTTCTAATCCATTCCCTTCTATTTCATCTAACAAAGAAAGTGTACGTTGCAATCTCCTTGTTGGATTGCAGTGTACAGTTGACAACAGCACTTGATGTGGAGACATTACTAGCCTCATCCTGGTGTCTAGTCCAGATTTTACCACCAACTAGGCTTGTCACTTTGACAAGTCACTTTTCTTCTCTGGGTCTTCTTTTTTACATTAGTAAAATGAAGTTACATTAGTTTTAGATTTAGAATTCTGTCCAGCACTAATATATCATGTTTTTTGTGCTCCCTTTGATTGATATGAAATTTCAGAGGGTGATGTTCAAAATATTTAACAATTAGGATGGGTGCTGGTGATCAAGAGTTTAGTTATACCGGTGCCTGCAGGCTGCATGTCATCCTCAGATGTTTCTGTTTGCTCCTTGAAGTAGCCATGGTTTGAAGACCAGATTGCTTCATTCTTTATTACCTGTTCATTGAATTGTAACTAAAAAAATTGTTTCAAGATAGGCCTATGCTTGCTTCTGGGTAAAGTAGGTCAGTAGTTCCCAGTTCTGGCTGCTTATTCGAATTTTCTAATAAGCTTTTAAAATATGTGTAGTTGACTAATATCTGGAGATTGAGAGCCGGGCATCCATATTTAAAAAAAAAAAAACAGAAGTCCTTCAGAGAATTACAGTATACAGCCAGGATTAATACCACTAGGCTGTAGTTTGTGTCCTCAGGCCATTGGAAGCCCAGTTCTGTGATATTTTATGAATAGTTGAATAAAGTAGAAACAGTTCTGGAATAAATGGTAGAAGATCTATCTACTCTTTACTCTGTCATTTAGACACCAGTGTAAATGCTAAGCAAGTTATTTGAATTCTCTGTAGTTCATTTTTCTTATGTATGTTAAATTGGATTGATTCTATTAAAATTCATCTCAAATGAAATTTTCTCTCATCAATTTGAATTATTTTATGCAAATAGTATTATCCTTATATCAAAGAATGCAGTTTTTCATTACAAATCAAGGGGGAAGAAAACTTGATAGATCACTTCTTTGTCAGTTCTATCTAGAATGTTGGGGGTTTTTTGGTTGGTTTGTATACAAGGTATAGTTTTTCAAAATGTCCTATGGAACCTTAAAGAATTTTCTAAAGAATTTCCTTAAGGTAGTGCTATCCAAAAGAAATATAATGCAAGTCATATATATGACTTAAATGTGACTTAAAATTTTATAGTAACATTAATGAAAAATGAAATTAATTTTATCCTAGTTATTTCCAAATAATCTTTTAAACATGTGATCAATACAAAATTATTGAAACAGCCCCTTGAAATACAGTATATACTTTGCAGTTATTGTATGTCTCAGTTCACATTACCGTATCTTAAGTGCTTATTGTATTAGACAACTTAGTATTAGAAGAAATGTTAATTAGTTTGGTTCAGTGTTTTTAAATTGCTTTGAATACTTTTCGTGGGACAAGCACTTTGTTCTTGGATTTACCTAGATAAATATGTTACCTGCTTTAATGGACTTTATGATCAGCCTATGTTCTAAACTAGAGATGCTCTCAGGTTCTACCCTAAAAGGTTTTTATTTTAGTTAGATGATGGGATCCCAACGTTTCTAATTTTAATTACAGCTTCATTTTACTTAGAGTCCATGCAATGAACACTTCTAGCCATCTACCTGTGATGAGACAGTAGTATTACAAGTAATATCTTCACATTATGCTGTGATACAAGAAGACTAGGGTGTTGTGTGCACAAAGTGTGGCAAGAGCAGCTACATTTTTATTAATTGAGGTGAAACTCATATAACAAAATTAAACCCTTTGACGTATGCAGTTCAGTGACATTTAATACAGTTACTATGGTGTGTAGTTCCAAGACATTTTCATTAGCCTGTAAGGAAACCCCATACCCGTTAAGTAGTCATCCCATTTCCCCCTTCCTCTTAGCCCCTGACAACATCTAGTCTCTTCTTTCTAGCTGTATAGTGTTACCTGTTCTGGATGTTGCATGTGAATGGAATCATACAGTATACTGCCTTTTGTGTCTGGCTTCTTTCACTTAGCAGGTTTTTGAGGTTCATCCATACTGTATCAGGTTCAATTTTTATGGCCAAGTAATATTCCACCGTATGGATATAGAACAATTTATTTCAGTCATCAGTTGAGGGGCATTTGGGATGTTTACTTTTTAGCTGTTTTGAATACAGTGTTTCATGTATTCATGTACAAGAATTTGTTGAATACTTATTTATACTTCTTTTGATTATATACCTAGAATTAGAATTGCTGGGTCATGTGACAATTCTATGTTTAGCTTTTTGAAGATTTTGAAACTGCTTTCCACAACAGCTACACCATTTTACATTCCTGACAGCAATGTACAAAGGTTCCAATTTTTCTTCCACATCCTTGTGTACATTGCTTACTTTCCATTTTTTTCTTATAGCTGACCCAGCAGATTTGACTTTTAGTGTGTCCGTGTATGGTTTTAATTTTCATGTGCTTGTTGGCCATTTGTATATCTACTCTGGGGAAAATGTCTGTCTCTAGTTCCTTCCTAATTTTTTAATTGAGTTGTTTGCCCCTATGTTGTTGAGTTGTAAGAGTTCTTTATATAGTCTGGATATTAATTCTTTATCAGATACATGATTTGCAGTATTTCCTCACATTTTGTAGGTTATTATTTCATTCTCTTGATAGTGTCCATTTATGTACAAAAGTTTTTAAATTTTAATGGTTTAATATTTTTCTTTTATCACATGCTTTTGGTGTCATATTTAAGAAACCATTACAAAATCCAAAATTGTAAAGAATTTGTGTCTGTGTTTTCTTAGATTTTTATAGTTCTTAGATTTAGGTCTTTGATCCATTTTCAGTTAGTTTTTTGTGTATAGTATGAGCCAGGGGCCCAACAATATTCTTTTACATTTAGCTAACCTGTTTTCCCAGCACCATTTGTTGGAAAAACTATTTTTTTCCTCTATCAAATGACCTTGACACCCTTGTTGAAAATCAATTGACCATAGATGTATGGGTTTAATTCTGGAAACTTGATACTGTTCCATTGATTTTCATCTCCATTTTTATTCCAATACCACACGGGTTTGATTCCCTTTGAGGTAATTTTTAAAATTGGGAAATGTGAGTCCTCAACTTAGTCCTTTATCTCTTCATAGAGCTTTGAGTTACTGTCTTATATTCTTTCATTTCAGTCTGAAAAACTGTAGCATTTCTTATAGAGCAGATTGACTAAATTCTCCTTTAGTTTTGAAGAATAGTTTTGCCAGATTTTTAGTTCAGTTTTTTTGGTTAAGTTTTTCTTTCTCTTCAGCAACATAAATATGTTAAGCTATTGCTTTCCGGACCCCATGGTTTCCGTTATGAAAAGAGCTATTTTGTTGACAATCCTGTTCATATCACAATCACTTCTCTTCTTCTGCTTTCTAGATTTTCTTTGCCTTTATACAGTATTATTATCTTAGAATGAATATTTTTGAATTTATCTTTCTTAGAATTCCCTGAGCTTCTTGGATATGGATATTCATGTCTTTTGTCACATTTGGGAAGTTTTTTACTATCATTTCTTCAAATATTCTTATTGCCCCTTTCTCTTCGTCTTCTGGGACGCCTACAATGCATGTGCATGCTCGTGTCCCACGGGTCTCTTAGGGTCTGTGGGGTTTTTTTCATTGTTTTCTTTCTTCTCCTCAGAATATATAGTTTCATTTGACCTATCTGTAAATTTGCTGATTCTTTATCCTGGTCACATCTACTGAACTGAATTCATTTCAGTTACTGTTTTTTTCAGCTTCAAAGTTTTATCTCATTCCTTATTATTATTTGCATTTCTTCATTGATAATCACAGAAAGCTACACAAAAAAAAACACAATTACAGAAAATTAACCAAACTGATCACATGGACCACAGCCTTGTCTAACTCAATGAAACTATTAGCTATGCCACGTAGGGCCACCCAAGACGGACGGGTCATGGTGGAGAGTTCTGAAAAAACATGGTTCCCTGGAGAAGGGAATGGCAAACCACTTTTGTATTTTTGCCTTGAGAATCCCATGAACAGTATGAAAAGGCAAAAAGATAGGACACTGAAAGATGAACTCCCCAGGTCGGTAGATGCCCAAAATGCTACTGGAGATCAGTGGAGAAATAACTCCAGAAAGAGTGAAGAGACGGAGCAGAAGCAAAAACAACACCCAGTTGTGGTTGTGACAGGTGATGGAAGTAAAGTCTGATGCTGTAAAGAGCAATATTGCATAGTAACCTGGAATGTTAGGTCCATGAATCAAGGCAAATTGGAAGTGGTCAAACAGGAGATGGCAAGAGTGACATCGACATTTTAGGAATCAGTGAACTAAAATGGACTGGACTGGGTGAATTTAACTTAGATGCCCATTATATCTGCTACGGTGAGCAGGAATCCCTTAGAAGAAATGGAGTAGCCATTAGGAGAAGGGGACAACAGAGAATGAGATGGTTGCATGGCATCACCGACTCAATGAACATGAGTTTGAGTAAGCTCCGGGCATTGGTGATGGACAAGGAAACCTGGCGTGCTGCAGTCCATCGGGTCGCAAAGAGTTGGACAGGACTGAGCAACTGAAGTGAACTGATTGATAATCTGTTTGTTGAGGCATCATTCTTGTTTCCTTTTGTTCTTGTGCATGGTTTTCTTTAACTCTAAGTATATTTTAAGATAGTTGATATAAAGTATTTGTCTCTGAAGTCCAGTGTCTGTGCCTTTTCAGGAATACCTTTTGTTAATTTGTTTTTTTTTTTTTTTTTTCTTTTTTCTTTCTAAAACTAGACCATACTTTGTTTCTTTACATACCTCATGAGTTTTTGTTGAAAACTGATTTCTTGAGTATTTGTAGAATGTGGTCTCTGAAGCCTCTGTCCGTTTAGCATAGTGCTCAGCTACTGTTTTGACATTTTGAATATTATGTTGTGGCAGTTAGCAGAAATCAGATTCTCCTCTCTTTTCTAAGGTTTGTTACTGTTGCTTGTTATGGGCTATAGTTCATTTAGTGACTTTCCACATTTTTTTTTCAGTTATTCATATATCTGTTCTTTTTCAGGTTATTTTCCCATTTAGGCCATTACAGAGTATTGAGTAGAGTTCCCTGTACTATACAGTAGGTACTCATTAGTTATCTATTTTTATATGTAGTGAGAGTGAAGTCACTCAGTTGTGTCCAACTCGGTTGTGGACTGTAGCCCACCAGGCTCCTCTGTCCAAGGGATTTTCCAGGCAAGAATACTGGAGTGGGTTGCAATATTCTTCTCCAGGGGATCTTCCTGACCCAGGGATTGAACTCAGGTCTCCCACATTGCAGGCAGACTTCTTACCCTCTGAGCCACATGGAATCCCTTTTATATGTAGTAGTCACACTGTTTTTATAAAGACTATATTCCTTGTCATATATGGGCACTGACGTGTCCTTTCCATTAATTATCTCAGCAGCGATATGACAGATTTCTTTAAATGCCTCTTGCCCTAGGCATGCATGTGGCTTCTAAATTCTAGAGTATCCAGAGGAACTTTTCAAAGCCTTTATTCCTATGAAATCTCACTCCCCAGCTTTTCCATCCAAACGTTTGGGATGTCTGTTGTTTGCTCCAGGTGGTTCTTTGTTTGTTTGTTTTGTCTTTCGCCCTTGGTGGCATCAGCTTGTTCTTTAGTCTTGCAATGTTCTTTGAGGGCCTCCTGCATCGAAATACTTGTGCTGATAGGAGCTCTGAGGTAGGTGAAAGAACGAGAAATCCCTTTTCTGTCAGCCTTTTGGGGAAACTGTAGGGTAGACAAAACAGAAGAACAGAATTCTTTGGGAACAAGATCTACTGTGCTCCCTCCAGAACCAGGGACCCTCACACCAGGAATTCACAGTACTATTTTTTAAGTTCACTGTCACAGCAGTGGTAGAAATGAGATGTGGTGAGTGACATACAGATATCCTGCTGTGTTTAAGTCACCTTTCTTTTGCTCAGTTGTTTGTTTCTGTAAACCTTTGACTATATTGCCCAAATTTCTGATGAGGTTACTTCTGACAGTTTTCACCAGGTGTTTTTGTTATTTTTATTGTTCTGGCGAGTTCCCCAAGTTCCCTCCTTGGCCATTTTTGTTGACACCATTCCTGCCACTGCATACAGTTTGAAAATCAGACTTCTTGCCTCTCTACTGACGTCCTAATGCTACTTGTGAGAAATGGGAATTAGTTCACAAGGAAGAAGTGGTAATAATAATAATAGCTAATATTTATTACTTATCATGTATTAGGCAGTATTCAAAGCAGTCTTTATTTCATTGTTCCTCAGAACAACCCGTTGACTTATTGGAATCATTATCACCAAATCTTATAGGAAACTAAATCAAAAAGGTTTAGAAACTTGCCCACTGTCAAATAATAACTAAGCCAAGGAACCTGGCTTCACAACCTAAGCTTTTAACCATGATTTAGGTTGTCTTCCACAGAGCTGCTACTGAAAAAGTTAGGAGTTGACCAAACTCAGCTCTAAGACTTGACATATACTGATAAACAACTGAGTAACACAGGAGCATTTTCTGTTGAACATTTCTAAGACACAGTTTTCTATAGAATTTCTTGTATGCTGATTATTTTTTCTTTTAACATTTCAGGTCATCAAGAAAATAACAATTTCTGTTCAGTTAACATTAATATTGGTCCAGGTGACTGTGAATGGTTTGTTGTTCCAGAAGGTTACTGGGGTGTTCTGAATGACTTCTGTGAAAAGTAGGTTTCCAAACTGAATTTTATTAAACCTAATTATTTGAAAACAATTATTGTAAAGGGCAACTTACTAAGCTGGATATCCTAATGCATGTAAGCAGTTTTCACTTACCATTCAGCAGGAAATTGATTTATAAAATGATTTGATTATAAACCTATTATTTTGTGTTATTGGGAGTATTTTAAGAAAGATACCTTAAAACCACTTCATGCAGTAGAGATAGTCTTGAATTTAATGGGTAGAAAGTTGAGTTGTTTAGTGGGTTAATTAAGCAGTTGATTTATAATAAATACTTGTTTATGTGAAAGAAACATTTTCTTAGATAAATGGCTTTAGAAATGGAAGGAATTCTATAATTGAGCACCCTTAGAGGTTGTTAATAACTTAAACTTGAATGTATTACTCTTTGCTGTATCATGATGATACAAATTCTTTTTAAAACTACATTGGCAACTTTTCTTATAAAGCAATTTTATAAGATTTAAACAATAGCTTCAGATTTTGTCACCTAGAATTGAAAGAATTCACATAGTGGAAATGTTCCTTTCCTTAAGTTCCTAGAAACTCTTCATTTAATTATCTTCTGTTAGAGAGTACTTGGGAATTGTTTTCAAATTGTTTTAAATTGTTATTAATTTAAATTTAATTATTTGTCTTATTTTGTTTAAAAAATAACTCCATTACTTAAGATCCTGATTTTTTTTCCATTTGTAATAAAATTGGAAAATTCTTATAGCTAAAAATATAAATTATACATACATTTGATGTTATTTCCTCTCCAGCCCAGTAGGATAAAGAGGGAAAACCACCTAAAACATTTATATATGCGAGACTTTGAAAATTAATTATACACCTATTATACATACTGACTTATAGTTTACAAATTTGGGGTTAAAAGATCCTTGCTGTAAATACCTTGATTTAGTATGAAATGTAAATATAGTTTACATTTTTACTATAAATATAGTTGCAAAAACAACCATAATACAACAGAATTTATTTATATACAAGCAGAAGGTAATCACCTTTTATTTCCTTTGCTACACAGGTTTCCTTTAATTGTAAGAAAGCTCGAGATATGGAATTTTAGAGTCAAATGCTCTTATGAAATAACCTGATCCATTTTAATCTTTACTGGACCAACAGTCTGGTGGTAGCAGAGAAAGAACTGTATCATACAGAAAATCTCTATAGTGTTTTGGAAATATTTATATCTCTTAAACTTTGAGATACTATTTAGTATATTGTTGTAGCTACAGTACAGTGATTCTTTTTCATTATTTCTGAGTAGGATTGACTATTTTTAGGATTTAGTGTTCTTTTCTATCTGAATGGAGAGGTAACCTGGGAATAGGTAATTGGAATAGGCAGATGATGTCTAAAAAGCTTGAATGTGGGGATAATAAAAAAGTCTGAAGAGTTAGGTAAATTTAACTAAGTTTCAGAAATACCACTTGCTACCTCTGCATTTCAGTGTAATTTTGTTTCATAGAAGGATTGTTACTTGTGATATTATCTGATTCGACTGTATCTGTATAGTTTGTTTTATGACTTTATATTTGTCATGAAATAACCAGTCACTTGACTATATGATAGAGAAGATACTTGATTTTTTGTCATTGTTATTAGTTTGAGTTGTTTTTTTTTTTACCCTAGCTATTGAATATAGATGGTGTTGATTGCTTGCTTGCTTTTGGATAGAAAGTTTTCTCCAGTTTTAAAACAACAACACATGGGATAAGTAGGGCTAGGATTTGTTTATAACCATATTCCGCTTTACAGACAAGTTTTTCTAAACTGTAGTTGTAAAAATATTTCATATTATGATGAAATAGAATTAAAAGCCAGATTTTAAAGGAAAAGCTTAGTAACATGTTGTTTCTAAAGTATAGTGGTGGTGCTGGTGATTGTTATCAATATTTGTGCATGTGTATGAGTGTTCATTTTTTAACTGCATCATTTTAGTCAGTCATCAAAACTGTACAGAGACTGATATGCTATCCTCCTTTCCTGCTTAGGATTCAAAACAGCAATAGAGAATATTTCTGGTTTCTGTTCTACTTTTCCTCAGAAAATGAACTTGTATGTGCCATAGAGTTCCTGTTTATGGATTTAAATAGCTTGATGCCAACCCCACCTTCCATTTGCCTTTTAGAGATTTCTAGGTGCACCAAGGAAAAGGGTTTAATCAAAATAGACTTTAGTGAAATGAAATTAAAGGTTAATGTATGTGTTACTTAAAATAGCTTTTGATTTCATTTGGATCTTTGAAAAATCAACTGAAGGTAGTAATACTGATACTTAGATAAGTAATCCACTACTTAACTGTAATTAATTTCACTCACTTTATATACTACAGTTTCTCATTGCATAAGCTGTACATTTCAGTGCAATGAATAACTATTTTTTTTTTAAAACTTCTGGCATTGTCTTTCAGTCATGTAAGGAGCTTATTAAAGTACTTGATCCATTTGTAATATTTTTTATTTCAGAAATAATTTGAATTTCCTAATGGGTTCTTGGTGGCCCAACCTTGAAGATCTTTATGAAGCAAATGTTCCAGTGTATAGGTTTATTCAGCGACCTGGAGATTTGGTCTGGATAAATGCAGGCACTGTGCATTGGGTTCAGGCTATTGGCTGGTGCAACAACATTGCTTGGAATGTTGGTCCACTTACAGGTATTTTAAAGACTATGACTTTAAGAAAAATACTTTAGTTTATAAAGGGTTGTATCTGATGAGTTTATTCTTTTTTCCTTGGAATGTAGCTCACTAGAAATCAGAGGAAGAATGTTTCCTTGAGTAAAAATTTAACTTGTAGTACAAGATAGTTACCAAATAAAAATCCAAGACTGTAGATCTCACCAAATGATAAATTTATGTTTTATATACAAGAAAGAGATACTTTCAATAATTTTTTAGAGTGCTTGATTTTGTTTTATAAAGGAAAGCCTTTATGGGAGAAAGCAAAGTATAGTGGTTATGCATTCTTTGAAATCTTTCATTATCTGATATGTCATATATATTTAGCCCTATTATGTTAAAATCTATTTGAATTATGCCTGCCTTTAAGCAGTATTAAGATTATGGCCTCCCAAGCCAGAAAACCTGGATTAGGACCAGAACCTGGCTTTTGCAACTTTGGGCAAGATACAGAACCTCTCTGGGCCTCAATTTCTTCATCTGTATAATGGAAATGATAAAGTTAATAAAATAACAGCAAAGATTAAATGGTATAATATAGTGAAATAGTGAAATACTTCAGCACAGTGTGTGGCACAAAGTTATAGTAAGCACTCTTTACATGATCACAACTATTATCACAATTATTTTTTTAACCTTAAAAATATTTTTGTAATATTTTGCAATTTTTAGAATTGGTGTTGATGGTATCACCTAATAAAATGATAGTGGTTATCTTTGTATCTTTGGTACTTTGGGTTGCTTTATAACTGTTTTTTTTTTCCTAGCCTGCCAGTATAAATTGGCAGTGGAACGGTACGAATGGAACAAATTGCAAAGTGTGAAGTCAATAGTACCCATGGTTCATCTTTCCTGGAATATGGCACGAAATATCAAGGTCTCAGATCCAAAGCTTTTTGAAATGATTAAGTAAGTGCTTTCTAAAACTGCTGTAGTCCCTCTCTTTTTGGCGAGTGTTAACTATTCAGTACTTTGTCCCGCCCCATAGAATTATGTTGACATCAAAACAAAATGGTCCAGATGTTTAACAAAACATAATATGAGAGAATCCACATGTTAAAAGTATTTTTCCCTTCAAAATAGTCAGTACACTGGTACAAAGAGGAACAAAGGCACAAATAATTCTAAACCAGTAGATTCACAAGCCTGTGCTGAACCACTCAATACCTAGGAGAAACTTTAGTTTTAATATTGAAAGATTGCACTTAGTATCAGAGGGAGGGAATGGCATCAGAATATTTTCTGGTACAGAAAATTAGCATTTAATATAGGCATTTGGCTTAAATGTTCTTTTTTTTTTTTAATTTTAATTAAATCATCCATCTTATAATTGTCCCTTTTCTTATCTGCTTTAAACACTTAATACAAGTTACATGAATACATATATCCCAATAAGCGTCTCATTTATTATCACAGTTTCTATCCTAGCTACCTTATAAATTTTTTTTAAGAGTAATATTTTCAAACAGTGCTATATAGCAGTGTTTCCCCAGAGTGTTTTCTACTACTACTACTTTTAACCCCAAAAGGTCGGGAACTCTGGTCAAAGAAATATGGGAATGATGGGTTATATATTCAACGGGCTTCCCTTGAAGCTCAACTGGTAAAGTATCTGCCTGCAATGTAGGAGACCTGGGTTCGTTCGATTTTTGGGTTGGAGAGATCCCCTGGAGAAGGGAAAGGCTACCCACTCCAGTATTCTGGGCTAGAGAATTCCATGGGTCCATGGGGTTGCAAAAAGTCAGACACGACTGAGATGCTTTCAAATCACATAAAGTTCAACAGGTCCTTTATTTTTTTAATTTTTGGTAAAATGTTTTAGAGACTATAAGGGTTGGTATAATTTTTGAGTGGGGAAAAGGATTATAATGTATTTCCCAAATGTATTTGTTTGACCAGTATCTTTAAAGAATTGATCTCAAAAACTCATTTTGAAATACACTGCTTCATACTCACTAATAAAATTAGTTTGTATTCATCTCTGTTAAAATAGTACTTACCTTAAAGTATTTCTCCTATAGCTGTATTAATTTGGCCAGCATGTATTGTTTTCAAAATATTGTCTTTTGGAAAGAACCCTAGCTTCTTAAAGTGATTTCAAACCCAAATCTAAAATATTATTCAAACAAAAATTATGTAACTGTGTATTATTTTATTCCTTTATCATTTACACTAGTTTATCTAGTCCTAGACAGAAGTGATGGGGGAGACAAAAGATAACAAAAAACAAGCCATAGCAAGTAATATACAAATCCTTTAAAATGCTAGATCTTAGGTACCATACTCTATAAATGTGATTGGTAGTAGGATTATCCTGTTATGTCTCAGATTGGTCTTTTTTGCTGAAGAGTAAGTTTGAGGTTACTTTCTGGAGAAAAATTTATGTAAAGTCACCCAAGATGATAGTAAGTTGAAAATGGGCATAAACTAGAGGCTAACTCAGATCACCTAATAAAGGTAAAGGGATGGTACAGTATGGAAACCATTTATATGTAACAGCTCTAAAGACTGGAAGTGACTCATTATATTTTGGGTTCAGTTCAGTTCAGTCGCTCAGTCATGTCCAACACTTTGTGACCCCATGCACTGCAGCATGCCAGGCCTCCCTGTTCATCACAAATTCCCGGAGTTTACTCAAACTCATGTCCATTGAGTCAGTGATACAATGCAACCATCTCATCCTCTGTCGTCCCCTTCTCCTCCCACCTTCAGTCTTTCCCAGCATCAGGGTCTCTTCAGATGAGTCAGTTCTTCGCATCAGTTGGCCAAAGTATTGGAGTTTCAGCTCCAGCACCAGTCCTTCCAATGAATATTTAGGACTGATTTCCTTTAGGATGGACTCGTTGGATCTCCTTGCAGTCCAAGGGACTTTCAAGAGTTGTCCAACACCACAGTTCAAAAGCATCAATTCTTTGGCACTCAGCTTTCTTTATGGTCAACTCTCACATCTACACCTGACTACTGGAAAAACCATAGCTTAGACTAGACGGACCTTTGTCAGCAAAGTAATGTCTCTGCTTTTTAATATGCTGTCTAGGTTGCTCATAGCTTTCCTTCTGAGGAGTAAGCATCTCTTAATATCATGGCTTCAGTCACCATTTGCAGTGATTTTAGAGCCCCAAAAAATAAAGTCTGACACTGTTTCCACTATTTCCCCATCTACTTGCCATGGAAAGACTGGACCAGATGCCATGATCTTAGTTTTCTGAACGT
The DNA here is from genome assembly GCF_014754425.2 of Oryx dammah. Taxonomy (NCBI): domain Eukaryota; kingdom Metazoa; phylum Chordata; class Mammalia; order Artiodactyla; family Bovidae; genus Oryx; species Oryx dammah. The sequence goes on along the minus strand of NW_024070207.1, from coordinate 89,799,907 downwards.
TGACTTAAGCCAACTTTTTCACTCTTCTCTTTTGCTTTCATCAAGGGGCTCTTTAGTTCTTCGCTTTCTGCCAAAAGGGTGATGTCATCTGCATGTCTGAGGTTATTGATATTTCTCCTGGCAATCTTGATTCCAGCTTGTGCTTCATCCAGTCCATCATTTTGCATGATGTATTCTGCATATAAGTTAAATAAGCAGGGTAACAATATACAGCCTTGACGTACTCCTTTTCCTATTTGGAACCAGTCTTGTTCCATGTCCAGTTCTAACTGTTGCTTCCTGACCTGCATATAGGTTTCTCAAGAGGCAGGTCAGGTGGTCTGGTATTCATATCTCTTGAAGAATTTTCTACAGTTTGTTGTGATCCACACAGTCAAAGGCTTTAGCATAGTCAGTGAAGCAGAAGTTGATGTTTTTCTGAAATTCTCTTGCTTTTTCTATGATCCAAAGGATGCTGGCAATTTGATCTCTGACTCCTCTGCCTTTTGGTCTAATCTACCTATCATTTGATCCCAATTCCCTAAATACATCTGGGATTTCGCCAGCCAATATTGCTTCTTTTATTTGTACTTTCTTTTTATTTAATGAGTATTTGCTGACTATATGTAAGGCTCTGGGTTAGGCACTGAGTGTTTTTATACACACACACACACACACACACACACACACACACTGCATAGTTCCTGTCTTGAAGTAAAAGATAATGCATAAAGTAAACAGATTGAAAGAAACACAACAGATCCACTCAGTACTTTCCAGCACCACAGAGTCAGCACAGTTCTATGTATTCTGGGAGGCAGATATTTTGTGTAAAGGGTGCCAATTTAAGACCAAACTCTTGGACCATTAGAAAGGTTCTTCATTTCATCCATTAAATAGTACCGTGTCTCCTTTGGTCCAACACAGTTGTGTTTTCCTCAAATGAGGGAATAAATCCCTTTTCTTCAGTAGAGCACCAGGCAAAATATTTAACTTTTGTGGAGAAGCCCTGTTACACTAACTCTGAAATCTTACTCAGCATGATAAGCTGCTTACATTGTGAGAAGCTTAGAGGAAATCCAACTGTCTAGAGGTGGTAAATTCACACTCACTTTAGACATCTTCACTTCCTCCTGCTCTCATTTTCTCCCTAATACCTACCTCCTTTGCCCTCCCTCCTGACTTCCCTAGTGTATATTTGCCAAGTTGAAATATGTATATTGTAGTGAGAGCTTGGAGTCCTAATCACTGGACCACCAAGGAATTCTCTGAAACGTATATATTGTATGATACAACTGTACTCTGTGTGTGTGAGTGTGTGTTTGTGTGTACATGCTGAAAACAATTGATGGTACATTCTGGCTTGAGCACAATGTGTATGATGAGTAGTAGAAAGTTCTTAGTGGCAAATCACGTATTGAGTGCCAGACTTAAGTTTTTTCTGTTGGAGAGCTTTGAGTAAGTTTTTAACTAATAAGATCTATTTTGAGTTTCATAAAGATGTTTCTGGTAGTTAAATGGAATTAGCTTCTGGCTGATAAGATACAATTCTGGGTTCTAAATGGTTTAGTAATAATGTTAGTTAGTAAACTGAGCTTGATCCTTAGCCAGGCACTGAGCAAAATGGTCCCCAGTCTGTATTTCAGGTGTGCCTCTCCGCATCCCATGGTCATGGTTAGAGCCAAGATTTAAGCCCATATCTGTCTTAGGTAAAAGCTACTTGCATGTATCTGTGACATGGAGCTTCATTTTGAAACAGCAACAGATTTGAAGAGCCAGTGAAATAGTTGTATAGAAGCTGGTTTATCAGAAGCTGTAGTTTTTCAGAAGCCGTAGGAAATGCAGGATTCCAGAGAGCAAAGTCAGAGCTGACTGACTAGGGGGTCTTCTAGCTAGTGGTTTGAGATGGTCTTGAGAGGAAGGGGAGGGGTGGAGTTGGGGACAGAACTTGGGGAAATACTTCTATTTAAGAAAAGCAAATAGGAGAACTAGGTAAAGTTTGGAAGAGAACACAGAGAATGTATTGTTACAGAAATAGAGAGGGAGTCTTTTCCCACAAGCTCAGTTTCACTGTAAAACTGTATCCACATCATTGCTTTGCTCTTCAAATCTAGTATTCTGCCAGTAAACAAAGTAGTACTTGCATTGGTTGTGAGCTATACCAATTTTTAAGAAATAGTTCTCCCTTATAATTCCTTCCCTCTACTTTGAGTCATTTTTTTCATCTCCTTCCTGTTCACTCCACCATCCACAGTATTTTGACTTTCTACCTCAATATGCTCCTGTCACTTCTCTTGCTGAGGTCACCAGCAACAACAAACTATTCTAAACACACAAAGGGGCAGATACAAACTTTCTTTCAAATCCCCATTTGTACCTTATATCTGACCCACACGTCCCTTGTCAGCCATATTCTCCATTTTATTTAGATGTGTGCTTGAATTTTCTACTTATTTTTACCACTTGGTATCTTAAGCCATCTTTACTATGAACTGCAGTTTTTACACCCACCTTTCTCCTCCTTTGAATTATCTTTCAGTAAAGTATTGATTCATTGTACATTTGATGATACGAATTATAGGCTGTTTTCAAAGAAAAACATCTGCTAGATGTAAGAAGTGAATGGAAAAGATTTGCAAAGATGTTCTTTCTTAACTTTCTCCTTGCGTTACTGCTTTTAATTCTTAAATAGTGTGAACTTACAATGTGTGATTTTTAGGTTTTCATGGTTAAATAGTAAGTCTGCCCAACCATAAAGAATCTAAGCAAAATTTACCTGTGCCTTCATGTACACTCACTCATTTAGCTCTACCCAGTTCTTTTCATTCTTTGATTTATTTAATCTATAAACTGAGTTGGAACTCGGGTATCATGCTAGGTGACAGAAGGATCTGATCACTTCTCAGACTGCTTAAAATAATGTGGGGAATAGTCAAAATGTTAAAAATACATAATCTTTGGTTTAATGATGGAGATACTGTTTTAAAATAAAAACCATGGGAGAGCACAGAGGAAGGTACTTCTTAGAGAGGGGAACATTTTAGAAAAGGCTTCATGGAAGTAGCTCCATAGTCCTTTATCCCAAACCCCTTAGACCAAATACGATTTGATATTCTGAATTCTTTGGATTTAGAAAGATAATACAGTATATTTTACCCTCCCACCAGTTTATGGCAGTATGTTGAAATCAAATACATTAATATTTCTACAGTAAACATAAATAGTCACTCTGATGAGCTAAGTAAAAACTCTAAAAAGCCCCAGGTCAAGTTTCAACACCAGTGAGTTTATGAAAAATTTGTGGGATTATAAAAAATTATGAACTGTATTTGTACCGAGTGATTAATAATGGGACATGATGTTCTCTCCTGTTGTCATCTACTAATCCTTTGTTATCATTTTGAGCATGAATTACCTGTAGTTATTTTTAAAAGTCAATACCATTCTTGTTTCTTTCTTTGTACTTTTAAATTCAAGTTGAGTCTTTTGGAAACTTGCAATTTTATAAAGTCATTCATCTGAGTAAGTCATTTAGTAAATCTCAAAATTTCTACATCCTAGCTGTGTTTCTAAAATACAGTCATCTTCATACTCTCCTTCACATTCTTCCAGATGTCTCCTACATTGGCATGAGTCAGAGGAATACTCATTATCTTGATTACTTCTTTCATTTTATACTGCAATGAACTTGACTTGAAAAGTTCATAGCCTAACTCCTTAGGAACATTTTAGTGGAAGCTTAGTGCAATAACATCTCTTTTGGTTTCCTTCCACCGTTTTAATGAACATAAACTTTTTTCCACATATCCCATATACTGCAAGCAAGCTTAGTTTCTCCTTCTTTAGACTAAACTTTGAAATGTCTCTCAGGATTAAGCCCTACTGGATCATTTATATCAGCTAAAGAGTGTAGATTTAAAATTTTGTTGCTAAACATTTCAGGGAGACTTAACATTGACAGCAGCTGCTAATGAGAAGCCTTTAGAATTTTTAATCTTTTTAAAATCTTTTTAATAATCAAATTTGCATGGTAGATCACTTGCCAGCAAGATAAGTCCTCAGTGGAGGGCAGAAGATTTAGAGGCATATTAGAAGGTATTTACTATATTTCAGATAAGAAGGAAGACAAAGTATAGAAGGTAAAATAGATGTATGGATTAATTGAGTGGTGGAGGTGAGAGGGGAATCAGGATTTCTGGGGTTTTGGCTTGGGCTATGTAGTGACATATTTATTCTTGTTGATGAAACTAGGAGTAAAGGAAGAAAAGAATAAATGGGTTAGATATGATCTCTTAGCTGGCTGTGTATCTTCTTAGCTGGCTGATAGGTAATCCCTGCTAAAGTGTTAGCTGTTGAGTTTTCTGAACCATTAGCTATTCTTAAAGTAGACCAGTGCCTACACAAAGAAATGCATTAAGGAAGACAATAAAAGCAAAGCTACTGAACTCTTCCTTCAGTTCACTGAAGTATGATGGTCTTTCCATGTTAATATATCTTATTATCCTCTAAAATATATTCCGTTTAGTTCAGTCACTCAGTCGTGTCCGACTCTTTGCGACCCCATGAATTGCAGCACGCCAGGCCTCCCTGTCCATCACCAACTCCCGGAGTTCACTCAAGACTCACGTACATCGAGTCGGTGATGCCATCCAGCCATCTCATCCTCTGTCGTCCCCTTCTCCTCCTGCCCCCAATCCCTCCCAGCATCAGAGTCTTTTCCAATGAGTCAACTCTTGGCATGAGGTGGCCAAAGTACTGGAATTTCAGCTTCAGCATCATTCCCTCCAAAGAAATCCCAGGGCTGATCTCCTTCAGAATGGACTGGTTGGATCTCCTTGCAATCCAAGGGACTCTCAAGAGTCTTCTCCAACACCACAGTTCAAAAGCATCAATTCTTCAGCGCTCAGCCTTCTTCACAGTCCAACTCTCACATCCATACATGACTACTGGAAAAACCATAGCCTTGCCTAGACCAACCTTTGTCAGCAAAGTAATGTCTCTGCTTTTCAATATGCTATCTAGGTTGGTCATAACTTTTCTTCCAAGGAGTAGTAAGCGTCTTTTAATTTCATGGCTGCAGTCACCATCTGCAGTGATATATTAGGATATATAAAATAAATAATTATTTTAGCACAATTGAAAATTTTTACTTGTTCAAATATTGATCACTAACTTCTAGGCACTAATCTAAGCATGTATGTAACATATGTACTCAGAATAGTACATAGTTAGATGTGCCCTCTTTACATTTGAGGAAACTTAAGACTTATGTGTAGAGCTGGGGTATGAACCCAGGCAGTCTAACTTCAGAATCTGTGCTCTTTCATAGGAGCTTTTTCTGTGGGTTTTTCTCTGTGATCTCTTATGGCTCTGATCATAAAATCATGGTGATTTGCTGAAAAATATTGTTAACAGATTTTAGACATTGGTTCTAATGAAGTAAGAGGTTCAATTGGTTCTTACTTGCCTAATCATAAGAATCACTTGAGACTCGTATTAAAATTCATTTCTAGACTCTGTTCCTAATAAGTAAATTCAAAGCTCTGTGTGAAGAACCCTGGGAATCTCTTGCACAGTGATCTAGATGAATCCTATGATCCAGACAAGTTAGGGACACCCTAGTCTAGATTTGATCTCTTTTAGAACTAATAATATTTTTGTTTCCCCTTTTTTTTTCACACATATTATAGATTATTATCCTATTTACCCCCTTTTTTTTTCACACATATTATAGATTATTATCCTATTTACCCTGTTACCTATATAATATATACTTTAGCACTGAGTTTTTGAGTATAAATTAAAGCAAACTGTTACCTTTTTCCTTTGATTCCCATGTTTCAGTGAATATATGAAGTGTTCTACAACTCTACAGTCATAGCTTATTGGCCTAATAACTGAGTAAGTGGTATCACCACATAGCATAGATTTTAGTGCTGTTGTCCTTGGGTTATATTTAACCATACAGTGTTTTGTGATAACATTCAGCAAACAAAATCTAAAAAATCCAAAAGCTCTCCATTCTCATGGTTAACACATACTTTGCTTTCATGCTTGTTTTTTCTGAGAGTTTAAAATTCTTAAGATACTCATTTCTTCATTGACTGAGACCTTGATTTTCAGCCATGTGGTTGGTTTAAATGAAACTGTTAGATGATTTACTGGCATTCAGATACTCACTGCTGTCTAGGTGAATCTACCTCTGGAGTGACATGTGGCAAGTTTTGAGGGCTTACCTTTTGGCTCACTTTGCCTACATGGCTCTTTTAGTAAGACAGATTGGGCAAGGCAAGGTACTTCTTGGTGCACTTTTAAAAATTATTTATCATCTACTTCTTAGTGGCAGAGATTGTTACCATAGACTTTAGAAGTGCCGTACCAAGTTAAACCATGCTGCTGCTTATCTCCACACCAATATTTGGGAACTTACTTGAAAACCTTAGGTTATCCCCAAAATGTCAGAGTAATCACAGTGTTTTCTTAACTTTAACATAATCTAATATCACTCTGGCTTCACTCCTTTATTTTCCTAGTCCGGAAACCTCATCCCAAGATTAAAGTCATAAGAACCGTTGTTTAGTCCCTAAATAATCCCCACACTACCTTTGCTCATGGAATTCCTTTTGCCCGGAAGGTGCCTTCCTCCCACTTCTCCTTCCTGTCTCATCTAAATCGGCAACTTATTGTTTTTTTTTTTTAATTGGCAACTTCTTTATGAAAAGTTTTGTGAGTTCTACCTCACTCTCCTTTTAGCATCCATGACATACTTAGTCTATCTGTCTTTTACCTAGTGTATTGATTTATGAATATACTATTTGTCCTCATTGTCTTCAGTTTTTTTATTGTAATATTTCAAGTATATTTTCATTTCTATCGCCTACGGCAGGCCATTTTCTAAAATTCCATCCCACTTTAGGTTTCATTTTTGCCAAAGGGGGTTTTGTTTGGATTATGTTCTTCTCTATAACCTCAAATACATCCAGCCCTCAGTCAGCCTCTTGTGATTTTCTTCCAAGCCAAATCTGCCTTTAATAGCCCCTGCTTTTTGTGTAGTCTTTTATTCAAACAACTAAAAACATTAGTCCTAAAACCAGGTTGATCCTGACTGATCTTGCAAAGTCAAAGGGAAGTTTGATTCCCAACTTCTCTAGCTCCTGAAATGCTGAAATTTCTGACCCCGTCCCTAAGATGCATTTGAAATAGCATCTTCTATCTTCTTAAACTTTTTTCTAGTAATTTATTATTTTGCTTTTTGACGGATTGAATTTTTTTATTGAATATAGTTGATTTGCAGTGTTATGTTAATTTCTGCCATATAGCAAAGTGATTTAGTTACATATATGTAGTTAGCTATACCTTTCAGCATATGAGATCTTAGTTCCCCAACCAGGGATCAGACCCACGCCCACTGCATTGGAAGCGTGGAGTCTTAACCACTGAACCTCCAGGGAAGTCCCAGTTACAAACATATATACTTTCTTTCTTGCAGTCTTTTTCCATTATGATTTATCTCAAGATACTGAATAGAGTTACCTGTGCTATACGTAGGACCTTGTCATTTATCCATTCTATATGTAATAGTTTACATCCGCTAACTCCAAAATCCCAGTCCATCCCTCCCCAATTTCCCTCCCCCTCCCCCTTTAGCAGTCACAAATCTATTCACCAGGTCTGAATCTGTTGCTGTTTTGATAGGTTCAACAAATTGAATTCTTAATTGCTATGCAATAAACTTATTAAAATTCCACAAAACTAAAATGAGGAAACTGCAACCCTGATTTTATTTGACTTTTACTTTTTAGCTCCTCAATACACTCAAACATTGTCTTCATATAAAATCAGTCTGGGATTATTCAAAGCAGAACAGATTACTGTTAAGTCAAATTTTGACTATTATATGTGTATCTTTCCTAGGATCTTTTCCTTAAATCTCTTTATTTTCTATTTATTTTCCCCTGCCCTTCAGTTAAATCAGATTCCTTCTTGAGGACCTGCTCATTGCTGTGGACTCCAGAAGAGCCTCTGTCTCCCTCAATTCTTCTTCTATTCCAACCACTACCTTTTGAAAATGGGAAGGAACAAAAAATTTTACTGTTCAGGAAAAAACATAAGGGCAAAGGGGAAACCGCAATTTGGTTATTCATTGTCAAATCAGATTAATAGAGCTGTTGGTTTTCTTAGATTCCTATATCTCACAAAATAAAAATTCTGGAGCTGTGATTTCAGAAGCAGAATACTGTTGGCTTAGGATTTATTCTTAGCAGCCTTAGCTCTAACCCTTTATTATTTGCAAAAGAGTAGTATGTTACCTTTTTTCTAAATGAAACTATTATAAATTATAAACTGCAATCTATCTAACAAAGTAGTAGTAGCATTGGATCCGAAAGTTCATTTGCTGAGTAAAGAGTGGAGTAAGACTCCACAGAACCGAGGCTCTGTATTTGTGGAGGGAGAACTGTGCTGATTGAGAACCTCATCTTCTAAAGGGGCGTGGGTAAGAAGATGTGAAAGGAGACCAGAAAGACAATAGTACAGTGTAAGATAGTGAGGGGAAACTTGAGATTTTTTGCTTTTACAAACCCCTAGCACAATAGGGCTTCCCAGGTGGCTCAATGATAAAGAATCCACCCGTCAAATGCAGGAGACACAAGTTTGATCCCTGGGTCCCGAAGATCCCCTGGAGAAGGAAATAGCAACCCACTCCAGTATTCTTGCCTCGGAAATCCCGTGGACAGAGGAGCCTGGCGAGCTACAGTCTTAGGGTCTCAAAGAGTCAGACACAACTGAGCGACTAAACAACAGTCCAACTACTTAGAAATAGCTTTATAGTATCAGCTTCTCAGGGTCCTAATGGCCTAGTTTCCTGATTTGTAGAGTGGAGATAATAGTGCTTCCTGCACCAGCCTTAAATGGTGTAATATGTGCCAAGTATCTAATATATTCCCTGTCTGGTTCTTATTTTTTAATTACTTATTCATTTTTATTGTGTTATTTTTGTTTATTTTCCTACATGGGATCCTAGTAGAGTCTATAAATCTCCAAAGGTATCTGCCGAGTTGTGGGTGTTGTTTTCCTGTGAAAAAGACCTTATTGTGAAGCCCTGCTTTAAAAACTTATTGTTAGATCAGTGTCTTCAGAGATGAAGTGTATGGGACACAGGGAGGGAAAAACGGAGAAGCAGGTACTGTTTAAGAGCTAGCAGCAAAGCCTGAGTTTATATGCTCTCTGTTTTTGCCATGTTCTAAATTTTTACTTGCTTCTCCCCTAGCATAGCTACCCACCCACCCACCCACCCACCCTTGGCTTTGACTTGCAAGTCTTAAAGCATTATTTTGTTTATAAATAAGTTAAATACCCAAGAATTGCTATATGATACTTAAGGAATTTGCCTTACAACTATAAAGTTGATATTACTTTTTGTTTATTAAATAAGTTATCAGACTATCTTTAATTATCTTTTTTTTTATGCTGGCTTTTAACTTATGTGGGTTCTGATAAGTTATAATACTTTAACCTAGTAACTTATAAAATATCAAGGAACTATAAATTACGAGAAATTTAAAATGCTATAATTTATCATACTTTAAATATTAGTTGTTCCATAGTCATATATTTATTGAGCATCTACTACATGTTTGGCACTGTCCTAAGCGCTGAATAGACTATGCATAAAACAGATAAGACCTTTACTTTCAAACAGCATTCAGTTGCTAAACCCATTTCCTTTTCTTTAGGGTGTTTTCATTGTCTACAAATTTTAGAGCTGAAAAGTGCCATACAGATCATCTAGTCTTACTTCTCTATTCAGATGAAGAACCTGAGCCTCTAAGAGCCACAGGAGAGTAAGAGAACTTAGCAAACAACTCCAAGTAATGATAGCAAACTATAGGAAAATAAAAAATTGTGAGAATTTACTGTATCATTAGCATGAGATTAAAAAACATGTAAATTATAAGGAAAGTTCAATTATGTTAATATGAATGAAAGATTTCACAGTATTCAAGTCAAAATCAGGGAATTTAGTGTCTTCAATACTACAGTGAAACCATTTTTGTATTGTGTGGTAACTATTATCCATAAATACTTTTTTGCTTATATATCAAAAGTTTCAGAAGCAACCATATTAGTGATGGTATTTATAAGTGTCTAGGTAGTGTTTATAGAAATAATGTGCTTTCCTACTTTACTTAAAATGATAGATTTCACATCTGGGATTCAGACCCCTATTTCAAGGATGAGACATTGACTCCCAAAGAGGTTAATTGACTTGCCCAAATAAGAGCCCAAATTAGCAACTTATATTTAAACACAGGGTCAGTTTAGTATATTTTGATATTCAGATGCCAGTTATTCTCAACTGTAAATGATCTAATAATTATCATTATCAGACCTGCTAAGCATTAGTCTTATTTTTTAAATTGGAGAATATCTGAGAAATTGATGAAATAAAAATGAACTTACAGATATTAGAACAGAATCTCTTGGCATTACTTCTGTTGATACATCTTTCATGCTTAAAATATTCAATATTCAGTTGCTGGTCACAAATAACTTTCCCCCATACTCTAGGTATTGTCTTCTGAGAACTCTGAAGCAGTGTCAGACATTGAGGGAAGCTCTCATTGCTGCAGGAAAAGAGATTATATGGCATGGGCGAACAAAAGAAGAACCAGCGCATTACTGTAGCATTTGTGAGGTAAATAATTGTTCTTATTCAGTTGTTTTATAAACCTCTTACCTCTCCAGTTTGGGTTTCTCTTTAGTTATTTTTTTAATGTACTTTTATGTAATGCATTTTACTGAAATTGACATTGTGTTCCATGTTGTTATTTAACTACTATATTAAACTTTATTCTGGTGAAATGCCATTTCACTAACTGAATTAACTGAATTAACCCTAAAAGTATTTACTAGAATCATTTATCTGGTAGATAATAGTTGGCCCTCCCTATCCACAGGTTCCTATCTGTGGATTCAACCAACCACAGATCAAAAATATTTGGGGGTTTGGGAGATAGTCCAGAAAGTTCCAAAGAGCATGACTTAAACCTGCTATACACCAACAACTATTTTGTTTCAGATATTATAGGTAATCTAGAGATGATTTAGATATAGAGGAGGATGTGTATAGGTTATGTGCAGTTAGTATGCCATTTTTTGTAAGAGACTTGAGCATCCTTAGATTTTGGTACCCATGGAGGGTCCTGGACCCAACCCTCATGGATACTGAGGGACAGCTGTGTTTAACAGATAATAAGTGTCAAGTTAGGGCTTCCCTGGTGGCTCAGAGGATAAAGCATCTGCCTGCAATGCAGGAGACCCGGGTTCGATCCCTGGGTTGGGAAGATGCCCTGGAGAAGGAAATGGCAACCCACTCCAGTATTCTTGCCTGGAGAATCCCATGGCAGGGATTCTGGAGGAGCCTGGCAGGCTACAATCCACGGGATCGCAAAGAGTTGGACATGACTGAGCGACTTCACTTTCACTTTCAAGTGTCAAGTTAAATCTTGAAATTTTAAACTGGAAACACTCCAGGGGTAGACAGATGCCAGTAAACTGGATATAGTTCAGTACAGTTCAGGCAGATCGTTGTTCAGTTCTCTCTGGTACAATTCACAGTACGTTGGTCAGGCTTCTCCTGTGGCCAAGGCTTGCAAGAGATGCAGAAGCAAAGATGTGGTACCTGCTCTGAAGGAGCTTACATCCTACTTAGGGAAGACAGATTATAAACAGTTCTATGAGACTATGGTGAATGCAAAGTTGGTCTGTTAGGAAAACACTAAGGGGAGAAAATGACCTGAGTTTTCCTTTCTAGTATTCGCATGAGTTCATCAAAGTATTAACATTTGAGTCCATCCTCTAAGGATGAATATGATTTTAGGCAAATAAAGATTAATATACGGCAAAAACCACTACAATATTGTAAAGTAATTAGCCTCCAATTAAAATAAATTTAAAAAAAATAAAGCAAATTTTCCTGTCCAATTAAGTAAATAAATAAAAGTAGAATGAATGTTTTTATGAGCTGTAGGAACAGCATGGGAAATGGAATGGTTTCTTCAGAAAAGGGTAAATAGTTCAGTGTGATTAGAACACAGCCTATGTAAATTCCATTTATGAGTTTGGTTGGTAGGAAGTTTGCAGAGCATTGTGAATGATTTTAAGGAGTTTGATACTTAACTCTGCGATCATTGAAGCCCTCAAAAGTTTGAGCAAGTACCAAAGTTGGGTAAGTATTTCAGAGAGAAAAGTGATTGGAGAGGATGGAGATAAGAAGCTATTGCAATGGTGTTAAGGGTTGTCATCCTAAGGCCTAAACTAGAACCTGGCAGTGGGAATATTGAAGGAGAGGAATTAGAAAGATTTCAAGGTAAAATTCATAAGACAGCTCATTAAATAGCAGAAGTGAGGGACAAGTTGAAGAATGTTCACAAATTTTTCAACTCAGATTATGAGGTTTATGTTATTTGTTATTGCTCACTGATAGTAAGGAAAAACATGGTTAACCCTGGGATTTTAATAACATAATTTCAAAGAAGACATGAAGTCATGAGAATTTTCTTTCCTTGAATATATTAGCCAGGGATATTAATGATCCATTCCAAACCTTGAAATTGTGTAATTTTGACATTGATTTTTATTTGAGATGATTGAATCCATCAAGTTTGTTTTGAGGTTTGGCTAAGCACTAAGCTCTGTGATAAGTTCTGGAGTTTCAGTGATGAGTAAAACATGGTCTTCATCTTTGAGGAGCTCAGTCTATTGGGAAAGACAAGTATCCATACACAGTGCTATCATTGAGAAGTAGAAGGAAAGTAAGGATCACTTTCATCTGATTGTATATGATGTTTTGAATTTAAAACAAATAAATAGGCTGACCTTGATCAAACTTTTGGATTAGGCTTTTTGGCAGTGGTTTTAATGAGTATGTCATTCCCCTGGGTCACTCCCCTAAAGATGCAGTCCCACCTATGTCTTTGGGTCTGGTACAAAAAAACCCAGCCTATTAAAGATTCTTAAACAGAGCTATGTTTGTCTTAGTACCCACTCTTAATCAGTAATCACTGTCCCAAACTCCTTGTAAAGTAGAACTCTATATAGTAAAGTAGTACAATAAAATAAATACTACTGTATCTGTTGAATGCTTTTTCTCTTGTATGAACTAGGTGGAGGTTTTTAATCTGCTTTTTGTCACTAATGAGAGCAATTCTCGAAAGACCTACATAGTACATTGCCAAGATTGTGCAAGAAAAACAAGTGGAAACCTGGAAAATTTTGTGGTGCTAGAACAGTACAAAATGGAGGACCTGATGCAAGTCTATGACCAATTTACATTAGTAAGTGAAACCAACATGTGAGTACATAGTTAGCTGGATAGGGAAGCTCCAGGATTTGTTCTGCCACCTGATGAGTAGGAGGTAATGAAAATATTTAAATTTTCCTTTGACTCATTAGATATTTCATGAGGAAATACTCATATTCCCCCCTCCTCCACTTCCAGGTATTTATTTCTGTGAAATTGGCATATTTTTACTTTTCTTCCTGAGTGAGACCAGCCCTAAATAATGTCACAGTAACTACATTTTTAAATGTTTGTGTACTTTTAGAACACTGTCACATCCTTTATTTCATTTGATCTCAGTTGATAAAATGTTTGTGTGCATAGGTTATTAGTGTCTGCAAAATGATTCAGTATGTATGCTTTTAAATAACTTCTGCTTTTAGAGCTAATTGTATTTATTTAAAACCTTGTCCTTGCCAGAAGTAGTAACTTTACAGGAATATTTGATGGAGCTTAACTTCCTGGTACGTTATATAACCTTATGAAATTCAAATACCTTTATAAATTGCACACAGTTTTAAATTTTAAACAGCAAATGCTTAGGGGAGAGCATTTTACTCTAGCATATCAATAGTTTTATGAATAAGAAATAAACATAATTTATAAATTGTTGAATTCCTTCAATACTTACTCTCTTACATATGTGGTCAGAAACTGAAATTTTGAAGTTTAGCTTCTGGTATTTTCACTTGAATAGTCTTCAAGATTGCTTGAAGAAGAAGAAAATTACCTGTTAAATAAATTATTATCTAGTTGAATTAGGTTCTGAAGCAAGTCACCAAGGAAGTTATAATTGATTTGTTATATTATTTTTTACAAGCCTTCTTTTAATTCTTAAGCAGTTTCAAAAAATGGTCAACCTAATAACATTTTAAGAGTTTTTGACTAATTGGTGAAGAAGTACCAAAATGTAGGGTACACTAAGTAGGGTAATGGTCTCAGACTCTTAGGAAAATTGGCCAGGTGGGGGACAGTAATGGAGGTTACACTGGACAGAGTGTGGGAGGCAGTTGAACTTTCTTGAGAATTGTTATTGCCCCTACCTTTTTACACAGACCATGTTTGTAGCCTTGATCTATGAAACACTATTAACAATTTATATACCAAAGTAACATACTTTACTTTCATTTTCAGGCTCCTCCATTACCATCCTCCTCATCTTGATATTGTTCCATGGACATTAAATGAGACCTTTTCTGCTATTCAGGAAGTAACCCAGTTCTGCACCACTGGTTTTTGTAGCTATCTCGTAAGGCTGCTGGCTGAAAACTGTGTCTATGCAACCTTCCAAGTGCGGAGTGTCAACCACCTGGACAGGGGAGAGCTTTGCTCCTACTCCAGGACTCTCACAAAGCTGATCAGCTGTTCTTCAGAAACAAAATAATAATTTCCATGTTTTGTATATATCTGACAAAACTGGCAACATCATACAGACTACTGACTTGAAGACAACCTCTTTTATATTTCTCTGTTTCTGGGCTGACGAATTGGTTTTCATCTGTCTTTTCCCCTCTTCAGAATTTTCCTTGGAAAAAAATACTAGCCTAGCTGGTCATTTCTTTGTAAGGTAGTTAGAAATTTTAAGTCTTTATTTGGTCAACTTTTTTTTAATGTGAAAAGTTAGGTAAGGAACTTTTTTACTGCTTTTATGTTTTTCTGTCTTGTTTTGAAACCATGACGGTTATTACACTTCTGGTTCCTAAATAAAATGTTTAAAAAATTAACAGCCAAGTCACAAAGATAATGGATTGCACATAGACTAAGGAATAAACTTCAGATTTGTGATTTTTGTTTCTAATCCTGATGTAAATTTACACTATTTATAAATACGTATTTATTGCTTGAAGATATTTGTGAATGGAATGCTGTTATTTTTTCCAGATTTACCTGCCATTGAAATTTTAAGGAGTTCTGTAATTTCAAACACTACTCCTATTACATTTTCTATGTGTAAATAAAACTGCTTAGCATTGTACAGAAACTTTTATTAAAATTGTTTAATGTTTAAAGAGTTTTCTATTGTTTGAGTTTTAAAAAGACTTTATGTACAGTGCCCAGTTTTTGTTCATTTTTCAAATCTGATTATATATATTTTATATATACTTGTGTATGTATATATAATATATATAGAAATCTGGATATATATGTATAAAGATTTAGAACTTAAATTTTTCTCGTTTTAAGTTTCCCATCTATGGTAGATTTTTGAGGTGTCTACTGTAAAGTATTGCTTACAAAAGTATGATTATTTTTAAAGAAATATATATGGTATGTATCTTCAAGACCTAAAATGTCAGACTGGTTTATTGTTAAGTTGCAATTCTGCAATGACAGACCAATAAACAGATGCTGCCAAAATGTAGTATAATAGTAGAAAACAAATAGTGATTGAACTTAAAGTTTTAAAGGGCGTGTTATATGGGCTTGACAAATCCTGTACTTTATTTATTAGTGTTTTCTATGGAAAAAAGATTCAGATGAAGGGCTCTATTTTAGAATGCAAATAAATTAAGAGACTTATTTTTTAATGTTAGGCAGTTTTGACATTTCATGCTTTCCTGTTTGCATGACATGATATGGGCAGGGGAGGGAGTCTTTCAATTCTGTAGCAGTAGTAAAATAGAGTAAGCTATATTAGCCTTACGGAATCACTTCTATTTAACAATAGTATTTCATATTATAATGTACCTTGCATTTGACACATATTCTCATTTTATCATGCTGCTCTTTCTAAGGTTTTTCCAGGAATATTTAGTGAAGAAGCATAGAGAATGCTCTAAGTAAAGTTATATATAACTAGAGAGAATTTATAATCCTATCTTGTAAAATGCTGTGCTGACTGGAGTAACAAGTTCTCTTTTTCAGATAGTTTTGGAGTATGTTGTCCTCCTAGAAACAGTTTGAAGGCTTGAAAGCATGGAGACATTTTATCCAATTAGTTAATAATTTGGTAAATATTGAACTTGAAAATATACTAGCAACAGTCATCTCTTGACAATTTCAGAAGGAAATAATTGCAAATGTATTTTAGTGAAGAAGCAGTGCTGCTTAAGATGTTTAACCACTGATATTTTTAAAAGAACTCAAGACAAACATTTTTGCAAATAAAAATTGCAAGGCAAAGAAATTAACACAACATTGTAAATCAGCTATATTAAAAAAAAAAAAATTTGCAAGGCAGCTCTCCAGAAGCAAAGATTATACGAATGCTAAAGCTATGCTTAAAAGCTCCTTAACCATTTCTACTTTATCTTACTAACATGTCTTATTTTCTATCATTTTATTAAGATATATTTCATTGCCAAGATTAAGATAAGTTGTCTGATGTTTAAAAGTAAGTTAGTGGTGTTTAACTAAGTACATATTTGAAAGTTAAATGACAAGAGTAATACTTGCTCACTTAGTCTTTGAATGGGTAAGAGGATACAAGACAAATGAACATTTGTATCAACATTACTCTGAAGTATAGGTAGATGAACAAAGTCTTATGTAAACTGCTTTCTTTTCATCAATTTAACAGCTTTTATAATTTACATTTTTCAGGTTTCAGGAAATATAGAATGATTTTTTTTTAATTCTTTTTATTGCTTGTATAGATAAATCCCTGTAACCACACTCTATCTGGGTGCCTTAATAACATCCTAACACACACATTGTTTAGAGAAAGAAGCTAATACAGTATATTAAAAAAAAACATGTTGATCCAGAAAGTGGGAATTAAACCATATTTTTTTCCCATTGTCACCAGCTAAACAGTAATATTACACTGTCAGCATAGGAGTTCAACTTGTTTAACTCATTTAAGTTAAATCAATTAAAACATTCTGGCTTCTGCATTTAGAACTGAAATCCAAGTCACTTTTCCAAAGTAGTAATTTGACATTTGGAACTTTGCAATTACCAGTCAACTGAAGTAAAAGATCACGTAATATTATGAAATTACCTTAAATGAAATGTCTGCTTCTCAGAACATCTTTAAATTATCATGTGTATTTTCATTTAGTCAATATATTTAGCATCTCCTAAAAAGTGAATCTGCGTAAGATGTGATCTACTCTTCATACACAGGTCTCATAGGAGATTCACATTAATATGCCAAGCGAAACCCAGAAGAGATAACAAGAAGGATGAGTAGTATTATGGCTTGCATTTCAGCAGGATTTATATCAGACCTAGAGCAAGAGGATTTAGGAACTAAGGGGTTAGAATGTTAAAGATAACTGGAGGCATAGGAAGCGTGCTGTTCCGTGATAGATGTTTACACTTTACCCTGTAGTTACTGTGGACCCATCCACGGAATTAAGCAAAAACAGCACTGAATTTGCAGTAGTCTCCTTGCCTGCTTTAGCACACTCTTGTCTTACACATGGCTGCCCAAGGGATAATTCTAAAACATAGAAATTCGAGGAAGAACTGATTTGGACGTGAACTTTGGATGTTGTTGAGTTTGGAAACGAGCACAGATTTGAAAGACAAAGTCCACGGGACCGATTAGATGTCTACCTGTGGGTGGGGGGGTGCTTCTAACTAGAATAGGAAGTAAGAGCAGAATTGTTTATAGTGCATCCAAGTAGTTGGAATGAGGAGAAGCTTGAACCAGAGCCATGTAACTATCTGTCCATAATCGAGGTGGTGCCAGTGGAAATCATAAAAGAACTGTATGGTGAGGGGGGAGAGATCAAATATTCACTCAAGAACACCAGCATATAAGAGGAGAGGAGATTGCAATGGAGAAGAAAGTTAAAACAGCCAAGGTGATACTAGACAAGCTAAAAGTTTTCAAAAGTGACCATACCCTGTTGCAAAGATGAGGATTAAGTGGATTTCTTCGGGTTTAGCACAAGATGGTGACATTTGCCAGGGGAGCAACAACTGGATCACAGTGGATGCAAAAAGGTACTGAATTTGAGGGATGATGGTCTTTCCAAAAGCACTGGGATTTGATTACATTGGTCATTGTGAAATAACAGTCATCAGTTCTAAACACTGTATCATGGTCCTGAGTGCTTTGCACAGTAATTAATTGTTTTGTATATATACCATGAGGTGGCATCTCTAGTGGTTCAGTCAAGAATCTGCCTGCAATGCAGGAGACCCAGGTTCGATCCCTGGGTCAGGAAGATCCCCTGGAGTAGGAAATGACAACCCATTCCAATATTCTTCCTTAGGAAATCCCATGGACAGAGGAGCTTGGTGGGCTCCAGTCCATGGGGTTGCAATGAGTTGGACACAACTTAGCAACTAAAGCACCAACCACCACCACACCATGAAGCAACCCATGTATTGTCAGTATTTTGGTTTAGAAAGGAAGACATATTTTCAGTTGAACAGGAAAATGAGGATAGTATTTTTTCGTATGGCCTGAAGATACTTAGAGATGGTTAGATATCATCACCAAGTCAATGGACATGAATTTGAGTAAACTTGGGGGGGGTAGTGGAGGACAAAGGAACCTGGCCTGCTGCAGTCCTTGGGGTTGCAGAGTTGGGCACAACCTAGCAACTGAACAACAGCAAAGATACCTACTATGTGCAAAGCACAGTATTTTATTTTAATCCTCACAGTGACCCTCTGAGGTATGTTTTAGCCCAGGGATCCCCAGCCCCCAGGTCGCAGACTGCTACCGGTCTGTAGTCTGTTACGAACTGGGTGGTACAGGCAGGATGTGAGCTGCAGGCAAGCTAGTGAGCAAAGCTTCATCTGCTTTCCATAGCTCCCCATCACTCATTACCACCTGAACCACCTCTCCCACGTCCGTGAAAAAATTGTCTTCCATGAAACCCTGGTGCCAAAAAGGTTAGGGACTATCTTAGCCCCATCTTACAGATAAGTAAATGAGGCAAAGAGAGATCATGTAACTTGCCCAAGGTTTGTGGTTATTAAGTATGGAAGTTAAGATTGCAACTGTGTTGATCTGACTCCAGAGCAAGTGCTATTCTACCTCTCACTGCAAAGAAGTAGGAATTGCTGAGTGTTTACTCCATAGCCATGCTTGAAAGAAACTTCATTTCAAATATTTCTCTAACAAGAAAAAGTCTTAAAATGTATAACCTGTAATTAGGCTGACATTTTTATAGTCCAAACAAGAACTCCTTTGAGATCGAAAGGGGACAATGCTATTAGTAATTGGATAGGGCATCAATCCCCAAATGAGGCTATTCTGAGCAAGCTGGGATATATGCCATAGTGGTTAAGTTGGTCTTAAGAAGCATGTTGGAAGTAGTACTGATATAACATCATACTCCTAGATTGTTGCACTCTGTAGAATGGGAAGGAAGCATGGGTTTAGGTTGCACTAGGGTCCACAGTCATGGTTGTAAAAGATGGTGAATTAGGGTGGAAATGCAAACTGAATTAAAGTGGAAATGAGAGAAGAAAGGGAAATTCCTGTTAAGTCTTAGTGATGTCTACTAAGTTGTACCCATCCTAAAACCCAATAATGGCCTCAAGAAACTAACATCAAAAAATGAAATAAACCAAATAAACCTCAAGAAATAATCTTCTCAATGTACAGAGGAATATACATTTTTTAAACTCTTGGTCTGAGTACCAGTTACCAATCTAGTTTAAGGTGGGAATCTGATTTAAAATACTCAAAATAATGAGAAATTTAAGTATACCAACCTGAAAAAGATGTGAAGTCACAGTTCTCTCAGGGCTTCAAAACTATTCAGTGCCATGTGTTCAGTCGCTAAGTCACACCCAACTCTTTGTGACCCCATGGACTGCAGCATGCCACACTTCCTTGTCCTTCACCATCTCCTGGAGTTTGCTCAAACTCATGTCCATTGAATCAATGATGCCATCCAACCATCTCATGCTCTGTCACCCCCCTCCTCCTGCTCTCAGTCTTTTCCAGCATCAGGGTCTTTTCCAATGAGTAGGCTCTTTGAATCAGGTGGCCAAAGTATTGGAGCTTCACCTTTAGCATCAGTACTTCCAATGAACATTCAGGGTTGATTTTTAGAATTGACTGATTTGATCTTGCTGTCCAAGGGACTCAAGAGTCTTCTCTAGCCCCACAGTTTGCAAGCATCAACTCTTTGGCGCTCAGACTTATTTACGGTCCAACAGTCACATCCATACACAACTGCTGGAAAAACCATAGCTTTGACTATATGGACTTTTGTCAGCAAAGTGATGTCTCTGCATTTTAATATGCTGTCTAGGTTTATCATAGCTTTTCTTCCAAGAGGCGAGTGTCTTTAAATGTCATGGCTGCAGTCACCGTCCACAGTGATTTTGGAGCCCAAGAAAATGTCACTGCTTCCACTTTTCCCTCATCTATTTGCCATGAAGTGATAGAACTGGATGCCATGATCTTAGTGCCAAGTGATTAAACATGTCTTTTATTACTATTTTTAAATAATTTTTAAAAATTGGAACATGTCTTAATATGAACAGCAAAAAGTTTCCTCATGAACATAAAGACTCTTTTAAAGTGTTTATAATCATGTGTAAGTGTATGATGGTTTCAAATAGATTAAAGGTATGGTTAACACAAAGCAATACTCTGAATTACACCTACTTCCACAAATGCCCAGAGATACAAGAGAGTAAGGGGAGAAAAGAGAAGGCAAATACACAGGTGGCGCTAATGGTAAAGAACCTGCCTGCCAGTCCAGGAGACATAAGAGACGCAGGTTCAATCCCTGGGTCGGGAAGATCCCCTGGCGAAGCACATGGCAACCCACTCCAGTATTCTTGCCTGGAGAATCCCCTGGACAGAGGAGCCTGGCGGGCTGCAGTCCAAAGGGTCGCAAAGAGCCAGACACAACTGAAGCAACTTAGCATGCACTCAGCTAAGTGTTAACTTTAGCTCTCCACTTTGTGATAGAGCAGTATATTTGGCAGGGTGAAGCTAGATGAGAAAGTTATCTTTGGAAAACTTCATATACGTGATTTAAATGTCATCTTTCATTAAATGTACTCAGATGCAAATTTTGAAATGTCTGCACATGGAAAGGCCTCTATGTCTAATAAATGGAAATCAGTACCCAAATCTATGATCAACAAGATTTTCTAGATTACAGCACTGAAAACATTTGAGAGGAGTAGGGACAAGTTCAAAATGTTATGAGCTATTGATATATCAAAAATTTCAGTTAAGAAAACCTAATAAGTAACAAAGATTTGAAAATACAACTGTGGATTGTACACAAAACGTGGATAGTTTTACAATATTGATCAGCCTACAAATTATCCTGTCAAATTTTCCTGAATTAGATGGGGCTCAGAGTTCATGAAATAGAATGTTTCTGTAAGACCAACACCATCTGCTCCTCCAGATAATGTCAACACAAACATTTCATGAATAAGAGCCCATTGAAGAGCCATTAGATAATTTGCTGGTTAATGCTGATGTAAGTCCATGTCATGCTAGCACTCTGAAACCTGCATTTTAGGCTTCCTTCAGTTCAGTTCAGTTCAGTCGCTCAGTCGTGTCCGACTTTGCGACCCCATGAATCGCAGCACGCCAGGCATCCCTGTCCATCACCAACTCCCAGAGTTCACTCAGACTCACGTCCATCGAGTCAGTGATGCCATCCAGCCATCTCATCCTCTGTCGTCCCCTTCTGCCCCCAATCCCTCCCAGCATCAGAGTCTTTTCCAATGAGTCAACTCTTCACATGAGGTGGCCAAAGTACTGGTTTCAGCTTTAGCATCATTCCAAACAAATCCCAGGCCCCATCTATTAATAGCTCCCCACACCCTTTCTTTTGATTTAACTTTATTTTCAAAATATATAATATTTACAGGGTCCAAAATGCAAGAATATGCTAAAAGGTGCTTTCTGGGAAGTCTTGTTCCCATCCCTTTCACCTTTCAGTTGTCTTCACTCACAACTGATAAGTAACCATTTTCAATTTGTTAGCTCATATTTCCTGTTTCTTTTTCCAAAAGTAAATTCGTGTATATAGTTTTAGTTCCCTTCTTTTTTTACATAAGATGTAGCATGCTGTATACATTATTTGGCACCTTGGTTTTTTGCTGTTGTGGGTTTTTGTAGCAGCCTTATTTGACATAGCAAAAATGAAACAACCCAAATGTTCATCAGCTGATTAATAAATTTTAGAATAACCATATAGAGAAATACTACTAAGTAATTAAAATTTATTGAAGGAAAGATTTTAAAATCTATAGTGCTTTAGAATTTTCAAAAGTTTCACACATGATTTCACATAATCCCATAACCCTTTTTTAAGGAAAAATTATTCATTTTTCCACCATACCTAGCAGTATGTGGCATCTTAGTCCCACTTGTTCAGTCATTCAGTTGTGTCCAACTCTTTGCGACCCCATGGACTGCAGCATGCCAGGCTTCCCTGTCCTTTAGCATCTCCTGGAGTTTGCTCCAACTCATGTCTATTGAATCAATGGATGCCATCCAACCATCTCACCCTCTGCCATCCCCTTCTCCTGCCTTCAATCTTTCCCAGCATCAGGGTCTTTTCTAATGAGTCGGCTCTGCACGTCAGGTGGCCAAAATATTGGAGCTTCAGCTTCAGCATCAGTCCTTCCAATGAATATTCAGGGTTGATTTCCTTTAGAATTGACTGGTTTAGTTCCCCTACCAGAGATCAAACCCACACCCCTGGAAGGGAAGTGCCAAGTCTTAACCACTAGACCACCGGCAAAGTCCCACCCATAACCCTTTTCAAAAAATCCCCTACCCCTATGTTGACCCTCCCCTTCTCTACTGCTAGCCACTAGTTTGTTCTCTATAGCTGGTATATATACATCATATATCAAGGTATATCTCTATACCTTGGCTTTTTTTTCCCACTGAATATATCCTAAGAATTAATATCAATTCATGGTACTTCACTGTTCTTTGCATGTACCATCTCCTAATCATGGACATTTGAGGAAATATTCAGTCTTTTCCTGTTTCAAATAATGTCTCAATGATCTTATGCATTTGTTTTGTCTTTATGGAGGTATTTATCTTCAGGATAGAGTCCTAGAGGTTTTGACTGCTGGGCCAAAGGTAAGTGTGTATATAGATGTACTTGGTAATACCCTTCATAGTTATATTGTGTTGCACTTACCCAGCAATATATGAACATGGCTGTTTTTCCTTCAATCTTGCCTACAGACTATACTGTGGAACATTTTGATACTTTGCAAATATGGTTAGTGAAAGTGAAATCTTAGGATAGCTTTAATTTATATTTCTTTTATAACTAAGGTTGAACAATTTTTCATATATTTAGAGACTATTTGCCTGTGTTTTAAACTTGCTTTTTTTTTTCTTTTGAGATATGGTTGCATACAGTAAGCTGAACAGCTCTTAAGTGCAGTTTAGTGAGTTTTGACAAATGTGTACATTATACCTCAATCCATAATGTATTGCCTTTGCCCTAGAAAATTCCCTTGTGTCCTTTCCATTCTATCACCTCCCTTGCTATTCCCCTGGGAACCACTTTTCTGATTTCCATCCCCATAGATTAATTTTGCTATTCTTAAACTTCATGGGCTTCCCAGGTAGCACTAGTGATAAAGAATCCACCGGCCAATGCAGGAGATGCAAGTGATATAGATTCAATCCCTGGATAGGGAAGATCCCTTGGAGTAGGAAATGGCAACCTGCTTCAGTATTCTTGCCTGGGAAATCCTATGAACAGAGGAGCCTGGCAGGATACAGTCCATGGGGTCGCAAAGAGTCAGAGCTGACAGCACACACACACATACTGCATAGAAACAAAAATATGTAAAATGTACTTTTTTGTGTTTGACTTCTCTCACCAGGCCTAATGTTTTTGAAATTTATGTGTGTCGATGGGTGTATCAGTAGTTCCTTTTTTTTAATTGCTGAGTATAATCTCAATATATGAGTAGAATACAATGTATTTATTAATTGTCCTGATACTTGCATTAGGTTGTTTCTGATTTTTGCTTCCAATTTTTGTTTTTCTGAGAATAAACATAGCTGGATCCTAAGATAAGTATATATTTAACTTCACAAGAAATTTTTAGATATCTTTTTGAAGTGGTTATACCAGTTTACACTTCCTCCAGAAATACATGAGAGCTCTAGCTGCTCTGCATCCTTACAGACATTTGGTGGTGTTAGATTTCAGAAGTTAGCCATTCTAGTCGATGTGTAGTATCTCCTTGAGGATATAATTTGCATTTCTGTGGTAACTAAGAGTTGAGTGAGGCTTCTTGGGTAGCTCAAATGGTAAAGAATCTGCCTGCAATGTGGAAGACCTGGGTTCAATTTCTGGGTTGGGAAGATACCTGGAGGAGGGCATGGCAACCCACTCTAGTATTCTTGCCTGGAGAAAGTCCACGGACAGAGGAGCCTGGCGGGCTACAGTCCATGGGGTCGCAAAGAGTCCGACACAACTAAGCAACTAACAATTTCACTTTCTTTCAAAAGTTGAATATCCTTTCATGTGTATGTTGATCATTCGTATATCTTTCATGAAGTGTGCAAATCTTTTGCTCATTTTAAATTGGGTTCCTTTTTTGTTGCTGATTTGTGGAAGGCTCCTTGTATAATCTGATTATAAGGCATTTGTCAGACATTTGCATTACAAATAGTTTTCCGTCTGTGATTTGCCTTTTTATTTTCTTAATGGTGTCTCGATGAACTAAAGTATCAATTTTGATAATGTCTATTTTATCCATTTTTATAATGTTTAGGGTTTTTTTTTTTTTTTTTTTTTTGTCTCAAAGGTATTCTGCTATGTTTTCTACTAGGAGCCTTATAGTTTCAGTTTTTACATTTAAATTCTTTACCTCTGAGCTGTAAAAACTGGGGAAGCCAGTTTTTACATTTAGGTCTGTGAGTCATCTCAATTTAGTGTTTGTGTTTTGTGAAGTCTTTCAATCAGCTAGTGTAAATTTTCCTTTTCTTTTTCAAAATTGTTTCAGCTATTCTGGGTCTTTTCATTTCTCGATGAATTTTACCTTGCCAATTAAAAAAAAACTCTTGGAATTTTGACTGACACTGTATTGAATCTTTAGCTCAATTTGTGGAGAACTGACATCTTGACGATACTAAGTGTTCAAACTCATGAAAAGCATATTTCTCCATTGATTTAGATCTGTAATTTCTCTCAGCAGTATTTTATAGTTTTCAGTAAACAGATCTTCATATTGCGAAGTTTTTTATATTTTTGAGGCTATTGTAAATTGTGTGCTTTAAAAAAATCTAATTTTCAATTGTTTGTTGCTATTTTATAGAACTATAATTAATTATTGAATATTGACCTTGTGTCCTGCAACCTTACTTAGCTCATTTATTAGTTCTAGTAGCTTTTCTATAGATTCCTGATGGTTTTCTACATAAAGAATTATACCACCTGTGAATAAAGTTAGTTTAACTGCTTCCTTCCCAACCTGGGTACCTTTTATTTCTTTTTCTTGCTTTTTTGCACTGGCTAGAACCTCCAGTACAATGTTGAAGTGGTCAGAGCAGACATCTTTGCTTATTCCTAGTTCTAGTTAATTGAAGGTTTTTCATAGACTCCCCTTGAAGACTGAGGACATCCTCTTATATTGCTGGTTTGCTGAGATTTTAAAAAATCAGAAATATATGTTGAATTTAAATAAAGTGATTTTTCTGCATTGATTGAGATTATATGTTTTTTCTTTTTTCTTTTGCTAATATGATAAATTACATTGATTGATTTTTATTAATAAAAGTTAAACTAATATTAAACTCTTGGAATAAAGCCCACTTGTTCATGCTATTTTATTTTATATATTGGTGGATTATATATTGCCAATTTTTTTGTTGAGATTTTTATATCTGTGTTCATGAGGGATATTGGTCAACAATTGTATTTTCTGATAATGTTTTTGTTTGGTTTTGTTATCAGGGTAATTTGGCCTCAGAGAATGAGTGGGAAAGTATTTTCTCTCCTCAGTTTTCTTGAGTTTGTATAAAGCTAGTGTTATTTCTTCCTAAAATATCTGATAGAATATTGTAATTACAAGATTATTTTCTTTAATATATATATTTCTTCTGGAGTAAGCTTTGGTAGTTTGTGGCTTTCAAGTACTTTATCCTTTTAATATCTGTGGAATCTACAGTTCTTTGTCATTCCTGATATTAGTGAATTTGTCTTTTTTCCTCCCCATCAGTCAGGCTAGAGGTTTATAAATTTTCTTGATCTTCTCAAAAAATCAATTTTTTATTTCACTGTTTTTTTCCTATTGTATTTCTGGTTTTTTGTCCTCAATTTTCCCTCTCATCTTTATTATTTTCCTTCCTTCTGTTTACTTCAGGTTTCTTTAGCTGCTTTTATTTTAGTTTCTTTAGGTGGAAACTGAGATCATTGATTTGAGACATTTTTTAGTACAATAAATCCCCAACATATGAACAAGTTCTGTTCCGAGAGCGCATTAGTAAGTCCAGTTTGTTCATCAAGACCAACAAAGTTAGCCTAGGCACCCAACTAACACAATTGGCTCTATAGTACTATACTGTTATAGGTTTATAATACTTTTCACCAAATAAAACATAAAAACAAACACAAAAAATAGAACATTTTTTGATCTTACAGTACAGTACCTTGAAAAGTACTGTAGTGTGGTATAACAGCTGGCATTCAGGGGCTGGCATCGAGTGAACAGGCAAGAAGAGTTACTGACTGGAGGAGGAAGAGGAGGTGGGAGATGGCAGAGATGAAGGACTGTCAGCAACAGGAGATGGAGGGCAAGCTGCAGTTTTGCTCATGACTGACACTGATTGGACTGGTTCCTCGCTGGATTCAGTTCTATCTACCCTCTTGGAAAAATGATCCAGTGGTGTCTGGGTAGTAGCTCTTGTTTTTTCTCATCATAGATTGCATTCTGAACAGCTGCTGCAACCTTTGTGTACCATTCTGTGTTCTATCTGGATCCTATGCCTCAAAAACTAACAGTGTCTCCTCACATAAAGAAAATTCCCTTGCTATTTCCTATCTCCTAGAAGAAAACCTAGGTAAAACATTCTCTGATATAAATTCCACCAATGTTTTCTTTGCTCAGCCTTCCAAGGAAATGGAAATAAAAATGAAAGTAAACAGTGAAACCTAATCAAACTTACAAGCTTTTACACAGCAAAGGAAACCATAAACAAAAGACAACCTACAGAATAGGAGAAAATATTTGCAAATGATGTGACTGATGAGGTGAGGGCTTAATTTTGAAAATCTACAAGCAGCTCATACAACTCGACAACAAAAAAGCAAACAACCCAATTTAAAAATGAGCAGAAGACCTAAAGAGACATTTCTCCAACATGAAAAGATGCTCAATATCACTAGTTATTAGAGAAATGCAAATCAAAGCTACAATGAGGTACTACCTCATGCTGGTCAAATGGCCATCATTAAAAAGTCTACAAAAACAAATGCTGGAGAAGGTGTAGAAAAAAGGGAACTGTCCTGCACTGTTGGTGGGAATGTAAGCTGGTGCAGCCACTGTGGAAAACAGTATGGCCATTTCTCAGAAAAGTGAAAATAGAATTACCATATGATCCAGCAATCCCACTCCTGGGCACATATCAAGACAAAACCATAATTCAAAAAGATACATATACCCCTATGTTCATAGCAGCACTATTCACAATAGCCAAGAAATGGAAACAATAAATGTCCATAGACATATGAATGGATAAAGATGTGGTACATATATATAATGGAATAGTACTCAACCATAAAAAGGAATGAAATAATATTTGCAATAACACAGATGCAGCTAGAGATGATTATATTAAGTGGAGTCAGAAAGAGAAAGACAAATACCATATGATATCACATATATGGAATCTAAAATATGACACAAATGAACTTATCTATTGAAACAGAAGCAGAATCAGAGACATGGAGAATAGAATGGTGTTTACCAAGGGGGAGGGCCGTGGGAGAGGCTTGACTTGGGAGTTTGAGATTAGCAGATGCAAACTGATATGTATAGAATGGATAAACTACTATGTAGTTTATCCAACTATGTAGCACAGGGAACTATATTCAATATCCTGTGATAAAAAATAGTGGGAAAGAATATGAAAAAGAATGTATATATGTGTGTGTGTGTGTGTGTGTGTGTAACTGAGTCACTTTGCTGTAGAGCAGTAATTAATACAACATTGTAATTCAACTATACTTCAATAAAATATAAAGCAATGAAAAGAATGAGGTGGCTACTGAAAAAAGCTCAGGCCACCAAGACATGGATCTCAAGGTGGGAGGAGGGGGACTGTCATTGGATTCCCTCAGGCGGGTTTGATTATATGGACTTCCAAGAGACCATGATAGGCCATGGTGTCCTTTCTATGTCTGAGTCTAAGGAGGTGTGAAGTGACCTTGGAGAAGGAACATTTTCTTCTAGGGCTTCAGCAGGGAACTGGAAGCCTATCTGTTTCTATAGGGAGCCCCTGAGAGATGAGACCATACTGTCTTCTACCACTTTGGGGTCTGCTGCTGCTGCTGCTGCTGCTAAGTCACTTCAGTCGTGTCCGACTCTGTGCGACCCCAGAGACGGCAGCCCACCAGGCTCCCCCGTCCCTGGGATTCTCCCGGCAAGAACACTGGAGTGGGTTGCCATTTCCTTCTCCAATGCATGAAAGTGAAAAGTGAAAGTGAAGTCGCTCAGTCATGTCCGACTCCTAGCGACCCCATGGACTGCAGCCCACCAGGCTCCTCCATCCATGGGATTTGCCAGGCAAGAGTACCCTCCATATTTTAATAACCAGGCTTCAAGCCCCAAGTAAAACTAACTCGTCTAAGAAGTCCCAGAAACTAGAGAAAAGATAATTCAGATCAAGGATAACACATGTCCAGTACAACTTGTTCAAGATAACCATTTGAGTCAAAAAATATGAACATGGGAGGAGTCATTTTCAGTGCAAAATATTTTCTGAGTCAGCATTACTTCCCAAGTGCTCAGTTCAGGAGCTGATTAGAAGAAAAGGATGGTTCTTGTTAAGACACAACATGATGGCTTACAAACTCAAGTTGAAGAAATACTTTAGTGCATAGCACAAAAACACAAAAATGGAAAATGAGGGACTTGTCATAAATTGAGGTGAATGTATGCATAAATTTCTTTAATATATACCCAAGTAGAACTGCTAGGTCATAGGATATGTGTATCTTCACTTTGTCAGAATATGCTAAAGCATTTTCTAATGAGATGGTACCAATTTGTAACTCATCAGCCATTTTGAGTTACTTTGCTGCACATCCTCCCCAGCATTTGGGCTTATCAGACTTTTAAATGTTTGCCAATGTGATATTTGTATAGTGTTATATCATCATGGTATTAATTTGTATTCCTTCTTTAACATGATGTCAAATAGTTTTTTCATAGGCTTATTGGCTACTTATATTTACTTGTTCGAAATGGCTATTTCCGTGTTTTCCCCATTCTTATACTGAGTTGCTTTTCCCCCTTCATTTGTATGTATGTATTCTTTATATATTCTGAATGAGTCCTTTTTTCTTTAAAAGAAATTATTTTTGGCAGCGACACTGGTCTTGTGGGATCTTAATTCCCTGAAAGTGAAAGTCACTCAATCATGTCTGACTCTTTGCAACAGTCCAAGGAATTCTATACAGTCCATGGAATTCTCCAGGCCAGAATACTGAAGTGGAGCCTTTCCCTTCTCCAGGGGATCTTCCCAACCCAAGGACTGAACCCAGGTCTCTGGAATTGCAGGCAGATTCTTTACCAACTGAGCTATCAGCAAAGCCTTCCCCAACCAGGGATCAAACCTGGGTCTGGCAGTGAAAGCGATGGGTCCTAACCACTGGACCGCCAGGGAACTAACTCCCCGTGAGTCCTTTGTTAATGACTGATTTGCAAATATCTTCCCACATTTTGTGCCTTCTTTATGTAGTCATCTAATGAATTAAAATTTGCAAAATTTTAGTGTAGTCAAATGTATCAATCTTTTACTTTGTGATTATTGCTTTTTGTGTCTTGTTTAAGAAGATGTTCCTTTGTCTCATGTCATGAAGATATTCTTCCATATTCTATTCAGAAGTCTCAAAGTTTTGTCCATATTTAGTTTCATAATCCACCAGAATGCTTATGTAAGCTATAAGGTAGGGATGAATGTTGTTAGCCTCTTCCAATCTCCCAAATATCCTCACATAAGTAGTAATCTTTTATTATCTCCCCCTTGTTCTAATCAAGGACCTCAACTGAACACTCTTTGGCACTTCTCTCTCCCCTCCTGAATTTTCATTAGACCAACATAGTTCAGACCTTCTCTTTCTCTCCTAAAGAAAAATGTTTCATAGAGACAGTGAACAAGATAGTGAACATGAGGCTGATTGTATAATTGATCATGAAGACAAGAAGTGCTTGATAAGAGGGAGACGACTGAGGGGCAGTATCAACAGGAAAGACCACTCCAGGAGCAGGTAAGCTTCAGCTGGGTTTTGAAGGATGGTTAGTCCTAAGAAATCCCAAGCAGGAAAAAGAGCAAATGCAGGGGTGGGCTTGGACTTGGAGTCTGGTGGTACATTTGGGTTGGTAGTCCTTGCCACTGTGATCTGACCTTGTGGCCTGACACTCAGGATCTACCTGGCTGTATCCCATCCCAATGGCTGGTGGTAGAACATGAATGTGAGCAGAGGTCTTGATACCATCAAAGCATTATATTATAGCATGATGGTTAAGTACATGGACTCTAGAATCAGACCTAGGCTCAAACCCCAGGTCCACTGCCTACTAGTGTGTGCCATGGACAATTGACTACTATGCACTGAATTGTGCCCTCCTCCCCAATTCATATGTTGAAGCCCTAACCTCCAATGTGATGTATTTGGAGATGGGGCCTTGAGGAAACAAGTAGGTTTATATGAAGTCATAAGGGTGGGGCCTTCCATGATGGAATTAGTATCCTTATAAGCAAAGGCACCAGAGAACTTGCTCCCTCTCCCTGCTGTGTGGGGACATGGCAAAAAGTCTCTGTCTACATGACTGAAGAGACTTAGCACACTACAAGCTAGGAAGAGAGTTCTCACCAGAACCTGACCGTGTCAGCACTCTGATCTTGAGCTTCCAGCCCCTAGAACTGTGAAACTATAAATTTCTGTTGTTTAAGCCACCCGATCTGTAGTATTTTGTTAAGGCAGCCCTAACCTAAAATGTTTATTTTCTCTAAGCCATGGCTTCCTCACCTGTGAAAAGAATAACATAATATTTACCTCTCAGGGTCTATATAAGAAGTAAATGCATGCAAGAAGCAAACAAGCACACAACAAAATGAAATGATTTGTTTCTGGCACACAGCAAACAATAAATCTGTGAAGTTACCCCTGAGGAGTGGAAATGGGAGGAGGGCATCATTGTGACTGTGGGGAACCTTCTTCAGCAACATCGATTCTGCAAAGGAGGTTAGATCAGTTTCCTTGGTCTCCATGGCACGGGTGGAATCAGCAGTCCTTCTTCTGGACCCATGGCTAATACCCTCTCCTGAGTGAAGGGATAGGGCAGGGTCATCTATGAAGAGGTGGGTTCAAACCCCATAGATGAAGTCATTTATGTTAGACTTGCTAGAGTCTGAAGAAATCAGCCAAGCACAAAATTTGAATCAAAAGTAAAAACTTGAGCTCAACCATGACTCACATTCATTGCCATCAGACACAGCTGCCTTTGAACTGTTAGGAGCATTGGACAGCCTCCTTGAGTGGGAATACCTGGGACACTTCTTTGATGCTCTAAATCTATTTGTGAGCCGGGCCTCAGGCCAACCTGCCAATGTCCTGTCGCTCTCAATGAAGATTTTGGACCCAGACCTAACTACTTTGGTCTTCCCTAGGAGAAATGGATTCCTCTGTACAACAAGAGTGTACATAAGTCACATGAAGACATGTACAAGAACACTGACAACAGCTTTATTTCTAACAATCTTGAACTGGCAGCAACTCAAATGTCCCTCAATGGATGAATGGATCACGGATAGATGATATCTCCACTCAACAATGAAAAGGCACAAAGAACAGATACACACAACACGGGTACACCTCAAAAATATGTTGAGTGAGAGAAACCGGATGCAAAAGAGTACACAGTGTGCAAATGAGGTGCACTTCAAGAACAGACGAAATGGATCTATGGTGGAACCATTTGGAATTATGATGACCTTCATTGTAGGTGAGAGGGGCAGAGTAGTGAATAGGAAGTTACATGGAGGACATTTCTTGGGAAATGATGGTGCTCACATGGGTGAAGAAATCTGAAAATTCCTCAAACAGTACACTGAAGATGTGTGCCTCTTAGATGTCTAAGTTATACCTCAATTAAAGGAATAAGAAAGAAAGGATGGGAAGTGAGAAATGGAATCATCAATTAAACCAGTAGAGCACAAAAGAAGGCTAGATGGAAGAGTCACATCAGCATGTCCTCTGTGGAGGGGGGCAGCCAGCTGCAGTGTGGTCCCGTAAATGGAGCCAGTGTTCCCAGCCACTTCTGGGGGGTAGGGGGGCTGTGAAGAGTCACCACAAGAGGGGAGGCCTGCCTTTATCTGAGTACAAGGATTGGGGCTACTCAGCCAGAGACTCCTCAGCCTCCAGGAACAAGTTATCACACAGTCTTTCTGAGAAGACAGACAATTTGCTAAAAATTACATGAGATTTTGCCAGCCCTATTCAGTCTCTTAACCTCTTGGCAGCTGCTTCAGGCATGTCACAGAGCCAGTTGAGACAGTTTCCAGAGTGGAACAGAGTGGGCGTTAATCCCACAGATTTGCTGCCAAATGGGAAGAAAAATGGCAACTTAAAAAAAAAAAAAACACAAAAACCAAAGTAATAGTATTTACAGGCCAAGACTGCTTTACTGAAGGGCCCGAGTGTCTCCCAGAGCTTCCGCCCAATTCTGGGTTGGATGGAGTTTCCTCCTGTTCTCAGGGGGCCACTCCCACCAACACTGTGGCCTCACTTGCTTGTTCCGTCAACACTGAGCCACTTTCTTCACGAGCAGAGGTCGCTTGTCCTCTTTCACTCAGCCTAGAGTGGCCCCTGCTTCCCTTTCTTTCCTCCCAGAGTTCCTGAGAGTGGCAGAGCAAATTGGATTTCTCTCTCTCTCTTCTTCCATCTCCAACATATAGTTTTCATGCATCTCTCCACAAAAACCTCTATTATGGACACTGCAATGGACAGTTACTCTTTGATATGAGTAGCCCAAAATTATGTATGTGCAACCTTATCAAAACTTTTTTAATGTATAAGTATTATCCCCCTTTTCTATGAGTACACCAAGGCAATATAAACTGACTCCCACGTGACTCACGACTCTAAGGAGCAGCACAAAACTCAAATGGAAACTGAGAGATAGCAGGCTGGGGGTTTAGCACTGAACCACATAAAACAAAAGAAATGATGTGTAAAAATTATTTGTTCCAACTTTCATAGTTAGTCACCCAGTTTCTGAAATTCTTCTGAAACTTTGCGTGGGTGACTTTAGTTTCTAGGACTTAACTGGAAACTCAACATTAAAACTGGTTCAGTTTTTTTTTTCAATAAGATTTTATCTCAATTTTTTTTAAAAGCAATCTTGGCACTGAAGATTAAGTCTGTCTCAAAGTCAAGGCCAAGTCTTGGAAGCCTTGGTCAAGTCCCAGTTGGCCAGACCATCTTGGACATGGCTGCTCCCAGGCCACTGAGCATATATGAGGGAGAAATCTCTGCTCTTTAATATGTCTGCATTTTTTCATAGTAAAAAAATAATTCTCCACGCCTTTTCTTTTATTCTAGGTTCATGTTAATGCTTTTAATTTTCTATAGTGACTGCATATTTAATATTGTTATTAAAATAGTTTTAAAGCTCCAAAAGAATATTTATTAAATTAAAAAATAGAATTGGTTTTGTAAAGAATCCAAAGCCCCTTTATCTAAATCCAACCACTGTTAATATTTTGTTGCCTTTACTTCTAGTCTTATTTCTATGCAAAACTTTTTATTGAAAAAGAAACAAAAACCAAAAACAGAAACAGAAAAAGTTCAACACATATAGAGCAGTTTGGTGACCTGTTAGTTTCACTTAGCACTGGAGTCAGAGGCATTTTCTTAGGCATTTTCTTCAGCCATTATAAAACTTCTCTGTAAATGGTATTTTAATTTACTTACCTATATAATTGTGTGGCTGCTGCTGCTGCTGCTAAGTCGCTTCAGTCGTGTCCGACTCTGTGCGACCCCATAGACGGCAGCCCGCCAGGCTCCCCCATCCCTGGGATTCTCCAGGCAAGAACGCTGGAGTGGGTTGTTGTCATTTCCTTCTCCAATGCATGAAAGTGAAAAATGAAAGTGAAGTCACTCAGTCGTGTCCTACTCTTAGCGACCCCATGGACTGCAGCCCACCAGGCCCTCCGTCCATGGGATTTTCCAGGCAAGAGTACTGGAGTGGGCTGCCATTGCCATTGTGTGGGTGCAACCCTAAATACAGGCTTTTCTGGTAGCTCAGCTGGTAAATACTCTGCCTGCAATGCAGAAGACCCTGGTTTGATTCCTGGGTCAGGAAGATCCCCTGGAGAAGGGATAGGCTACCCACTCCAGTATTCTTGGGCTTCCCTGGTGGCTCAGATGGTAAAGAATGGTAAAGAATCTGCCTGCAATGCGAGAGACCTGGGTTCAATCCCTGGGTTAGGAGGAAGGCATGGCAACCCACTCCAGTATTCTTGACTTGAGAATCCCATGAACAGAGGTGCCTGGCAGGCTGCAGTCCATGGGCTCACAAAGAGTTGGACACCACTGAGCAACCAAGCACAGTATAGCACAACCCTAAATACACAGGTATTTCTCTATTCTTGGGAATTTGAATTACATACAACTCTGCTATTTAAAATAATAGTGTGATTGTATAATTTCAATGCATACATCTTCTGTTTCTTATCTTGAAAATCTTTTAGTGTTGCTTTAGAAAAAAATTTTTGGCAAAGTTATAGATGTATATACTTTGGAGAGTCATATAATGATGCAGGAACTGTTTAAAAAAACAACAGCTGCCCCCCCACCTCTTCCTCTCCATTTGCCTTGTCACATGGTGGCAAAAAAATATCTTTCAGCTAATTCTTCAGTCTACTTACTACCGCTTCTCTAAATATCAGGTTTGAATGAAGACGTCTTGTTTTTTTCTATTGTCTGCATTATCTATTGAATCTCCGCTATGGAAGATAAAGATGTTTTGCTTTATTTTTTTCTTCCTAGCCTTCCCTTCCTAATACACACTCTTCCCATTCTCCGAAAATGAATATATCACCATTCTGGCTAAGTCAATATGTAGTGTTACGAAAAGAAAAATTTCCACAGACAACGTGCTATTCCAATAGGTTTTTATTCAGCGA
Source organism: Oryx dammah (assembly GCF_014754425.2). NCBI lineage: Eukaryota > Metazoa > Chordata > Mammalia > Artiodactyla > Bovidae > Oryx > Oryx dammah. The sequence continues at coordinate 89,764,295 of NW_024070207.1, read as the reverse complement.
TTCATGAATTAGGCATCATCCAATCTAGCAGACAGAAAGGAGCTCTGCAGAGCTGTACAAGGTGAGAGTTCTTTTTTCTTTCTTTTTAAAAAAAATACTTAAATATTTGGCTGCGCCGGTGTTAGTTGCGGCATATGGGATCTAGTTCCCTGGCCAGGGATGGAACCCAGGCCCCCTGCATTGGGAGTGGAGTCTTAACCACTGGACAGCCAGGGAAGTCCCTAGGTGAGAGATTTTAATGGAATTAAGGGAGCAGGGACAAGAAAGTCATACTAGGCATTTGATATAAAAAGAAGTGTTGGACCAGGTTGGGTACCTTGTGTGGAGCAGACAAACTCTGATTGGTTGGTTGACCTAGGTCTTCTTTTTTTGGGAGAGCAGAGCGTAGAAACTTAGTTAAATTTTGATTTGCTGGCATGTGGCTTAGCATGAGTGACTCCATCTTGAGCCTAATCTGGTTGTTTTAACAGTGTTTCGATTATTGTGTCTTCGTAAATGCCATTTAAAGCTGAGCCATGTAGTACACAATGCTCATTTTTTCCTTTCCTGCATATTTTTTTCCCCTCAGAAGTTGTTAATTGCATGGTTTATTCCTTTGCTTGGTTTTCTATATATTTACTGTTAATTCAAATCCAAATACTTCGCCAATGGTCTACATCTTCTCTCAAAGCATTCAGATGCATCAGGTTTGTATGAGTTGCATCTTCCCAAAGGTATAGCTCTTGAAGCCTTCCGACCTGCTCCCGTGTGGATTACATAGCCCCATGCCTAGTGCACACCAATGTCCTGGGACCACCCTTTGCCATCATCCAGGGATCTTTTCTCCTTTCTCCTGTGCTGGATCCCTTGTTTTCTATATCTCTGGTCTCTTTTATCTTGGTCTGTGTGTGTAAAGTTGCTTTAGTCATGTCCAACTCTTCGTGACCCCAGAGACTGGAGCCTGCCAAGCTCCTCTGTCCATGGGATTATCCTGGCAATAATGCTGGAGTGGGTTGCCATTTACTTCTCAGGAGATCTTCTCAAACCAGGGATTGAACCCAGGTTTCCTGCATTGCAGGCAGATTCTTTACCATCTGAGCCATCAGGGAAGCCCTTTTCTTGGTCTACTGCCCACTTTGGGTAGAACACCTCCTCCAATAGTTTCCTAAGACAGAGTGCTTAAAAATGAAAACTTTTGAAAACTGGAATGTCTGAGATTGGTAGTTTGAACAGATTTAGAACTGACTGATAATTTGGGTAGAGAACTGAAGGTGGGAAAAAGTTTCTTTCAGAAATTTGAAGTCACTGGCTTCTGGCTTCTAGTGCTGTTGAGAAATATGAGGTTCTTCTGGCTCTTGACCCTTTGTATGAGGTCCTCTGCCCTACTCCCCAGCCTCTAGAAACTTGTAGGGTCTTTCCTTTGTCCCTAGAGCTCTGACCAGTCATGTATTGTAATGGGCTTTCCAAAAGTTCTTCCAATGTAAACACTTTCATTTTGGGAAATTTAATTTTCTTGTTGATGATTTCTTCCAGTGTGTGTGTCCATGTTTGTGTCTGTATCTGAGTTTGGGTATATGGGTCTGTGTCTCTGTATATGTGTTTGTGTGTGTGTCCCTATGTCACTGTGTAGTGTCTATGTGTTTGTGTGTGTGTGTCCTCTTTGGAAGTCCCATTATTAGATGATGGACCTCTTGGATTAATTTAATTAGTTTTTAATTTAAAAATTTTAATTTTTTCTCTCATTTTTAGTCTGACGTTTTGCCCTAGTTCCTGGGAATTTTTCCACCGGAAAAGTTTGGATCACCAAAATCAGTTCAGTCACTCAGTAATGTCTGACTCTTTATGACCCCATGAACTGCAGCATGCCAGGCTTCCCTGTCCATCATCATCTCCTAGAGCTTACTCAAACTCATGTCCATCAAGTCAGTGATGCCATCCAACCATCTCATCGTCTGTCATCCCGTTTCTCCTCCTGCCTTCAATCTTTCCCAGCATCAGGCAATGACTCAGTTCTTCGCATCAGGTGGCCAAAGATTGGAGGTTGAGCTTCAGCTTTAGCATCAGTCCTTCCAATAAATATTCCGGACTGATTTCCTTTAGGATGGACTGGTCAGATCTCCCTGTAGTCCAAGGGACTCTCAAGAGTCTTCTGTAACACCACAGTTCAAAAGCATCAATTTTTTGGCACTCAGCTTTCTTTATAGTCCAACTCTTACATCCATACATGACTACTGGAAAAACCATAGCTTTGACAAGATGGACCTTTGTTGGCAAAGTAATGTCTCTGCTTTTTAATATGCTGTCTAGGTTCATCATAGCTTTTCTTCCAAGGAGCAAGCATTTCTTTTTTTTTTTTTTTTAATTTCATGGCTACAGTCACCATCTGCAGGGATTTTGGAGCTCCAAAAAATAGTCTGTCACTCTTTCCATTGTTTCCCCACCTATTTTCCATGAAGTGATGGGACCAGATGCCATAATCTTAGTTTTCTGAATGTTGAGTTTTAAGCCAACTTTTTCACTCTCCTCTTTCACTTTCATCAAGAGGCTCTTTAGTTCTTCTTCACTTTCTGTAATAGGGTGGTGTCATCTGTGTATCTGAGATTATTGATATTTCTCCCAGCAATCTAGATTCCAGCTTGTGCTTCATCCAGAGTTTAGTGTGATGTACTCTGCATATAAGTTAAATAAGCACGTTGACAATAGACAGCCTTGACGTACTCCTTTCCCGATTTGGAACCAGTCTGTTGTTCCATGTCCAGTTCTAACTGTTGCTTCCTGACCTGCATACAGATTTCTCAAGAGGCAGGTCGGGTGGTCTGGTATTCCCATCTCTCTCACAATTTTCCACAGTTTGTTGTGATCTACACAGTCAAAGGCTTTGGTGTAGTCAATAAAGCAGAAGTAGATGTTTTCCTGAAACTTTCTTGCTTTTTTGATAATCCAGTGGATGTTGGCAATATGATCTCTGGTTCCTCTGCCTTTTCTAAATCCAGCTTGAACATCTGGAAGTTCACGGTTCACATAACCATTGAAGCCTGGCTTGGAGAATTTTGAGCATTACTTTGCTAGTGTGTGAGATGAGTGCAATTGTGCCATAGTTTGAGCATTCTTTGGCATTGCCTTTCTTTGGGATTGGAATGAAAACTGAACTTTTCCAGTCCTGTGGTCACTGCTGAGTTTTCCAGATTTTCTGGCATATTGAGTGTAGCACTTTCACAGCATCATCTTTTAGGATTTGAAATAGCTCAACTGGAATTCCATCACCTCTACTAGCTTTGTTCATAATGATGCTTCCTAAGGCCCACTTGACTTTGCATTCCAGGGTATCTAGCTCTAGGTGAGTGATCACACCATCGTGGTTATCTGGGTCATGAAGATCTTTTTTGTATAGTTCTTCTGTGTATTCTTGCCACCTCTTCTTAATATCTTTACCAAAATAATATCACCAAAATAAATGATAATAATACACTATAACCAATGAATAAAATAAGAATCTCCAAGTCCACATGTATATAAATGTATTAATAAGTAAGTAGGAGGGAAGAAAAGTTTAAAAAAAAATAGAATGCCAGCTAATAAATGTGAAAGGAATAATAGAATTTAAAAAATCACCATTTGGGAACTTCTCTGGTGGTCCCGTGGTTGAGTCTGCCTTCCAATGCTAATGACGCTGGTTTGATCCCTGGTTGGGGAGCTAGGATCCCACATGCTGCAGGGTCACTGAACACAAGCACCACAAGTAAAGAAGCTCACATGGCAATGAAGAGCTAGCACAGCAAAAAAAAAAAAAAAATCACCATGTGGCAACCATCACAGTAATAATTGATTCAGGCAAGAATCATCAATGAATGTTAAAATGAGTGCGTGTGAGTTTGATGAATACAGGACATTTACATAGTCTCAAAGTATTTCCTCTCCAATTACAGAGTAAATGTACAGTGGAGAAACCAAGTGAACATCACCCAAAGTAGGACAAATTGACCTCTTGTATCTTTTGATAGGCTTCAATGAAGCGAGCACAGCATCACTTCTGAAGCATTTCTGCCCAAGATGGAAAAAAAAAAAAAAAAACACTAAACTGAATCATGAGGGAACAACAGACAAATCCAAATTGATGGAAATTCTACAAAATAAACAGCCTTTTCTCTTCAAAGATGTCAAAGTGATGAAACACATATGCACACAGATGCTGAGAAACTGTTCTAGATTAAAAGAGAGTAGAGAAATGTGCCAATTAAATGCAATATATAAGCCTGGGCCAGAAAATTTTTTTCTGTGAAGGTCATTATTGGAGAAATTGACCAAATTTAAATAAGGCCTGTAGGTAGATAATAGTGTTGTATCAATGTTAATCCCCTGATTTTCAGAATTGTACTGTGGTTATATAAGCATTTACTTTATTTTTAGGATAAAAACTCTGAAGCATTTAGGGGCACATCTGCAATTTACCTTAAAAGTGTTCAGGAAAAAATGGAGAAAAGGGGTGGTGGGGGAGGGAGAAAGAGGAAGAGAGAGACAGAGAGAGGGAGAGAGGGATGATGGAGAGGGAGAGAATGATAAAGCAAACATAGGGAAAAATTTAACAGTTGGGAATATGAACACAGGGTATATGGGAGTTATTTGTAATCTTCTTTCAACTTTTCTGAAAGTCTTAAATGATTTAAAAATAATATTAGAAAAAAAAAAAGAGAAAGAAATGAGGAACTAAAAAGATGACTGTATGCTCTGAACAGCCAATGAAGTCCGCCAACTGTGACCTCATATGGCTGGGTGAAGTGGTTGAGGGGCTTCCAATGTTGGGATCTTTTAGCCTTTTCCCATGAGGCTCACTCTGCAGTTCTCCTGCCTTGGGGGACTTGCACAGCCACTGTGCACACATGTCCTTGAGCCCCCAGTTTTCAGGGTGACCTGCTGTGCTAGTCTCTCTGCAGTCCCTGAAAACCCTTGGATTGACTCTCTTCAGGGAAGAAGCTTCTGATTTGTTGGCGCTTGGAGCTTAGCCATCACCTGGCCATTACCTGGCTGTGAAGTGTCGGGGTGAGGGTAGAAAACTGGGATCCAATTGCTTCTTAAAATAGCTTTTTACAACTCACCCATATTTCAGCCTTCTCCTTCACTTTCTGAGAGATCATTTCCTCAACCTTTTGAGAGATTTTGTGATATAAATTGAGGAGTTTCTCAAGTGGCACTAGTGGTAAAAAACCCACCTGCTAATGCAGGAAACCTAAGAGTCACAGGTTCAATCCCTGGGTCAAGAAGCTCTCCTGGAGAGGGAAACGGCAACCCACTCCAGCACTCTTGTCTGGAGAATCTCATGGACAAAGGAGCCTGGTGGGCAGTCCATAGCTTTACAAAGAGTCGGACACGACTGAGCAACTAACACACACTCAAAGGAGCCTGTGTGGCAGAGTCGGACATGACTGAGCAACTGAGCACACACACATGCTGTAAATTGGGGTGGTCATCAGCATCCTTTGCTGCCAGCTTAGGGTTCTGTTCTTTTGGTCCTGCCTAGTTATTTGCTTTCCAGCTTTCAAAATTTTGTTTCCTTTTTTCTCCTCTCTCATTTCCCCTGTGTGGTAGTTAATACCTATTAAAAGCTCCAGTTAATCTCATTTCAGGAGGGGTTACTTTCCTGGTGGCTCAGATGGTAAAGAATCCACCTGTGATGCAGGAAACCCAGGCTTGATCCCTGGGTCAGGAAGATCCCCTGAGAAGAAAATGGCAACCCACTCCAGTATTCTTGCCTTGGAAATCCCATGGACAGAAGAGCCTGGTGGGCAGTCCATAGCTTTACAAAGAGTCAGACATGACTGAGCAACTAACACACACTTACACAAGTGTTTAATCCATGGTTTTTAACAATCTGTGCAGAAATCCCTCTGCATTCTTGATTGCTTCCTTTGGATATTGTCCCAGAAGTGAAATTATTGGGTAGAGTGTGCAGTCCTTTTGAGGCTCTTGATGAACATTGCCAAATTGCTTTTTGATAGGATTATATTTTCACCAAGTTCCCACTACTTGCCTCTTTTCCCAAAATTTTGCCTGCCTTGGGTAGCATTATTTTAAAAGCACAAGAAATGTGTGATTTTGACATGGGGAATATTAACTCACTTTTGGCACAGTTCCTCCTAAAGAATGATTTTTTTCAGAGAGAAGATACAGGTAGGGGCATGAAATGGAAAGGTGGATTCAGGTAAAGGGCCGGGGGCTCAAGGTACTGTGTGTGGGGTTGGGGTGGGGGAGATTTCAGCTCTCTTCATGAGGCACCAGGGTTTGTATGTAGAAGGAAATGAATCAGAAGTGAACGTGTGAGCCCCAGGTCTCTACTGCCTTCCAGTGTGGTAGGGGCAGCCCTACTTTAGTACAGGTATATTCATTCAGCTGGGCAAACTGAACAACGGAAATGGTGCTTCTACTCAATGTGCATCACCCTGGAGTAAGCCCCAAACGAGAGACCTGAATCTTCTTTTTATTGATTTATTTATTTCTTTTGTTGAAGTATAATTGATTTACAATATTGTGCCAATCTCTGCTGTACAACAAAGTGACTCAGTTATATACACATAGGTAATCTGAATCTTCCTTTTAATCCAACTCAGTTTCCCTTCTTAGTTAGGACCATCTTGTCACACATATAATCCTTTTGTGTTTTGTCTTTTGTGTTATATTACCCAGCCCCAGTATGCAAGACAGTTTCTTCACCTGGTGCTGAACAATTTTTGCTTCACACACTGAGTTACTTTTTCGGTTTTTTATTTTGGAATAATTTTAGACTTACAAAAATGTTCCCAAATCATATACAGAGATCCCCCGTCTGACATCCCTTAATGTTGACACCTTACATAGCTATAGTACTAATGCTTCAACTAGGAAAAGAACACTGAAAAATTACTAGGTACTGATATAATTCAGTTCAGTTCAATCGCTCAGTCGTGTCCGACTCTTTGCGACCCCATGAACTGCAGCACTCCAGGCCTCCCTGTCCACCACCAGCTCCTGGAGTCTACCCAAACCCATGTCCATTGAGTCGGTGATGCCATGCAACCATCTCATCCTCTGTCGTCCCCTTCTCCTCCTGCCCTCAATCTTTCCCAGTATCAGGGTCTTTTCAAATGAATGAGCTCTTTGCATCAGGTGGCCAAAGTACTGGAGTCTTAGCTTCAACATCAGTCCTTCCAATGAACACCCAGGACTGATCTCCTTTAGGATGGACTGGTTGGATCTCCTTGCAGTCCATGGGACTCTCAAGAGTCTTCTCCAACACCACAGTTCAAAAGCATCAGTTCTTCAGTGCTCAGCTTTCTTTATAGTCCAACTCTCACATCCATACATGACCACTGGAAAAACCATAGCCTTGACTAGACAGACCTTTGTTGGCAAAGTAATGTCTCTGCTTTTTAATATGCTGTCTAGGTTGGTCATAACTTTCCTTCCAAGGAGTAAGTGTCTTTTAATTTCATGGCTGCAGTCACCAAATGCAGTGAATTTGGAGCCCAGAAAAATAAAGTCAGCCACTGTTTCCACTGTTTCCCCATCTATTTGCCATGAAGTGATGGGACCAGATGCCATGATCTTCATTTTCTGAATGTTGAGCTTTAAGCCAACTTTTTCACTCTCCTCTTTCACTTTCATCAAGAGGCTTTTTAGCTCCTCTTCACTTTCTGCCATAAGGGTGGTGTCATCTGCATATTTGAGGTTATTGATATTTCTCCCGGCAATGTTGATTCCAGCTTGTGTTTCTTCCAGTCCAGCGTGTCTCATGATGTACTCTGCATAGAAGTTCAATAAGCAGGGTGACAATATACAGCCTTGATGTACTCCTTTTCCTATTTGGAACCAGTCTGTTGTTCCATGTCCAGTTCTAACTGTTGCTTCCTGACCTGCATACAAGTTTCTCAAGAGGCAGGTCAGGTGGTCTGGTATTCTCATCTCTTTCAGAATTTTCCACAGTTTATAATTAGATCTTAGAATTTCACCAGTTGTCCCACTGAGAAAGAGAAACGTGGCCCACAGTAGCTGGGCCTTTGCATTCTCCTTGAACCTAAAGCATTTCTCAGATCACTAATGTTAAACAAGGCCACTCTGTGACCATGGTGAATCAAGACAGAAAACAAGGCCATTCAGGTCTGAACACAAACAGCATCATGAGCATTGTTTAAATAAAAATGACCAAATACACCCTGTCCTGGCTACTGTGAGTGACTGCTGCTTTCCTAACTACAGAGTTACCCTGCACCATTCCTCCTGCTTTTAAAGATAAGATTTACTGAGCCGTACAATTATGGATTTACCCCCTGTTACTGATAGCATTCCATCTAAAGCAAAGCTCTTCTTTCTTGAACTCTCTCCCAAATCACTTAATAAGCCCAAATCTCTAAGTCCTTTCTAACCCCCTCTTACTGAGACACTTCATGTTGCTCCATTGTGCCCATTCTCCCTTGTTTTGATGAGCGGTAAATTCAACAGGTTCAACTACAGCTCTGTTGCTGCTGAGTTTGGGCTAGTGAGTGTTGCCACTGCTGATGTCCTTTTCCTGCTCCAGGACCCAGCCTAGGCCCCCACGTTGTATGTAGTTCTCCTGTCTCCTTAGGCACCGGCAATTCATGATAATCCCTCACTCTTTCTTTGTTTCTTATGGCTAGTTGTAGGTTGTCCCTCAATTTGTTTGATGTTATCTCATGAGTCAATTGAAGTTTTGCATGTGGGGCAAAAATACCCTTCTCAGCGCATCATATCAGAGTGTACCTGATGTCTATGTGACTTATGACAAGTGACGTTGACCTTGATCACTTGATTACAGTAGTGTCTGCCAGGTTTCTTCAAGCATAAATTTACAATTTTTTTCCTCTTTGTAATTAATGGTATGTTGTGGCAAGATAAGTTTGAGATCATGCAAGCACCCTGTTTCTTCCTACTTGGATCAACCAGTTTCAGCCCCCACTGAGGATTCTTGCCTGCAGTCATTATTAATCTGGTGTTTGCCAAGTGGTGATTTTCCACTTGCATCATTTCTTCTGCATTTATTGGAATTCTACTGTAAAGAAGAGCTCTTGCCTTTCCCATTTATTTACTTCTCTGGTTATTTATTTGTATCCGTATGGTCTCATAAGAATTGATTTTATTCTATGGATTATTTCTATCATTACTTACTTAATATTCAAATTGCCCCAAATTTGGCTATGGGAGCCCCTTCAAGTTGGTTCCTGTGTCCTTTTAACATGCCCCCAATTTTTTTAGCACATCCTCCCTTTCTGGCAGCACAAGAGTATTACAGGCTCATCTTGTACTTTCCATATCTAGTCTCAGAATCAGCCATTTCTCCAAAGAGCTCTGGTTTCTTTTACTGAAGAAACCAAGACCTAGGTACTATGTACTGGAGTGTCACTGCTTATAGGCCATCTCAGAGAATAAAGCTAGGACATATATTTCTATACACTTCTCTACACTCACATCTCTATCCCTATTTCTCTCCATCTGTGTATATATACCTAAAAAATCCTGAGTTCAGGGACTTCCCTGGTGGTTCAGGGGTTAAAACTCCACACTTGCACTGCAGGGGGCTTGACTTTGATCCTTGGTCGGGGAACTAAGATCCTACCTGCCTTGAGTTGTGGCCAGAAAAAAAAAATTGTGAGTTCATAGTGATACTTCCAATTCCAATCTAACATCACAACATTCAAAATTGGAAGGAGCACAAAATTCTGTATTTCCTGGCTTGTAACTTTTTTCTCCAAGCAATACTTGCTCAAGACTTAAAGTAATTTCAGAACTGCTAACCCAGATTCTCATAGGAAAAATAATCACTAACCAGAGCAGAGTTTTTGTGAATGGATTTCTGCTCCCCCTTTTTAAATTGAGGTAGAATTCACATATTATAAAATTAACCATTTTAAAGTGTGTGTAGACTTCTTTTTTGTTTGTTGTCTTATACTATGTTGTCAAAAGGCTTACTTTCCAAGTTACCCAGGTTAATTTCTCTGTGTAGTTATTTTATTCTTCTTTTTTTCAATACAGTTGTGTCCATTTGTTATTCTTTGTATTTCATTTTAGTTCAACCCACATCCTGGCTGATCTTGGTTCTTTATTTGCAGATTGTGTGAGGTATTCTCATGATTCTAAAAAAAAAGGTACACTCAGAGAAGTTTCACTCCCTCTTCATTCCTTCGGCTCACTCCTATTCCTCTCTTCTTTCCACTCCATTGACATCCATTCCCTGTAGGGAACCAAACTCATTAGCTTCTAGTTTATTCTTTATATAGCTACACACCCACAGACACACACACGTGTGTGTGTGTGTATATATCTTTTTTTTGCATCACAGGTGAGCAGACGCATAAATGTTTTCTTGTATCTTTTTTCTTACATGAAAAGTAGCATTCTATAAACACACCTCTGTGCTTTTTTTTTTCTCACTTCATAGTATAACTTGCAAATCACTCCATATCAGTTCCTAGAGGTCTTATTTATTCATTTGTAGAGCTGCATAGCACTTCTTTGTGTGGATGTGTGCTGCGGCGTATTCAATCACTCTCCCGTGGCATTGAAATTGTTTTCGATATTTGCAATTATGAACAATGCTGCAATCAATAACTTTGAGGCACTGAGTTTTGTGAGAGGGGCTGGCACAAGATCTGAAGGCAGATGACTCAGCTTCCAAAACTGCCACTCTGTCTGTGGGGCCACACTGCCTCCATAGGTAGCTCAGGGCTGAGATGATCCCTGATCACCCTAGTGGGCTGGGGCTTCTCCCTCTCTTTGTCTGCTTCTACGATGAGCTCCAATAGGTGAGCCCCTGGTTGCTCAGTTCCCCTTTGCTGGCCTATTCCTCTTAGTTGCCTTCTTGGAGGGTCATTATATCTGCACATTTGGGGCCCCCTGCCTGGGTGTTAACCCTCCCTCACAACCCACAGTCACAACCACTTTTAAACAATGACACAAAGTTGTTGCGGACAGACAGAGTATACTTGTGTGCATGTGAGCTCAGCTGTGCCGATATTTGTGGACAACAGGCCAGAAGTGGGCAGAAAAGCCATATCACCATGCATAGACAGCCAGGAGCTTTCAATGGGCCAAGAGGGCACTAGAATTTCCTGAGCATGGATGGACTTCCCAAGGCCCCCCAAATTACCTGCTTGAGGAGGATTCCCTCCTGAGCCTGGTGGAGGGCCAGTCTGGGGATGCGAGCTTATTGGCTTCCTAGCTGCCTTTCAAGATCAACCCAGAGTCTGGAGAATGGAAGGGAAGAAAAATGGCCCCTGTCACACTGTCTGGCAGCCTGTAGCACCCTCATGATTCCTCTGGTCTGAGCAGAGCCTTGGGACAGAGGTCAAGATCCCTCCCAAGAGGCTACAGTACTCACTTCGGCTGTGTGAGGAGCCCTTTCTGCCAGGAAAACCTCTGCCCTTTCCTAAAGAAAGGCCATCAGATACAGAATGCCCACATGTGCCAGGCCCTTAAGAAACAATCAGTTATTTAAATGGGATAATAACCCTATGAAGGTAAATCTTTTCTTCACCATTTTATGGATGAGGGAAGTGAGACTTAGGTTAAGAAACTTGCCCAAGGTTACCAAGTAACCAGCAGAGTCGTGACTTGAAACCGGGTCTGTCTGATTCCAGGGCTCTACTTTTTTCCAAAATGGACACAAATCCCACAAAGTATTTATTTGAACTCTAGAGGAAGCATTCAGGCTCCTGCAATTGCTTATCAGCAGAAGTCAGACGCTACACGGGAGGACTAGGAAAGCGGGAGACCTGAAAATTGTTGCCTTGAGCAAATCGCTGAACCAGTTTCCTTGTTTGAAAAGTAAGACTTGCCCACAGGGCTGTGGGGATGCCGACCTGACAACCGCAGCCAATGGAATCTGTTCTCCTAGGTCAGTTCCTTTGCCATGATAAGGCTTCCCTGGTGGCTCAGACAGTAAAGAGTCTGCCTGCAGTGCAGGAGACCCAGGTTCAATCCCTGGGTCTGAAAGATCCCCTGGAGGAAGAAATGGCAACCCGCTCCAGGATTCTTGCCTGGAGAATCGCATGGATGGAGGAACCCGGGGGGCTATAGGCCATGGGTACTCGACTGAGCGACTACCACTCACTCACTTTGCCATGATGGTTACTAAATATTTTATATCACCTCTGGTTCCACAGATACTCCTTTTGGTTGTGGAAGTCAAGTGAGACCCCAGTAAATCCCAAGAACCCACCACATAGAGGTTAATCAGCATTCTCAGGCAGTCAGAGCTGGCTGCGTGGGCATGCAACATAGAGTTACACAGGACCCGCACTTAGTTTAACACTCTGCTGGTGCCATCTTGCATTTCTCAATGACAGGAGGCCCCATGTTTCCATTTTGCACTGGGCCCCACAAATTATGTAGCTGGTTCTGCAGGCAAAAAAAAAACAGTGGCTGATGAAACCCAGAAAAATACTCTATTGTCTCCAATCAGATTCCACTACAATGATTTTATTCTGACTGAAGTCTCTAGAGTGTTGACTCACTTGTCTCCTGGCTGTTGAGGGGAAAGAACTGTTCTTGAGAAAGTGGCTATATCCTGTATATGTCCAGCATGCTGTCTTTGTCTGTTCTGGCTGCTATAACAATACCACAGACTGGGTGGTTTATAACCAATAATTATTTCTCACAGTTCCGGTGGTTGGGAAGTCCAAGATCATGGTGCTAGCAGATTTGATGTCTGCTGAGAACAAGCTTCTTGGTTCACAGCCAGGACTGGATCTTCCTGCTGTGTCCCTACAAGGCAGGCGTGATGGAGCTCTCTAGGGTCTCATTTATACGGGCACTTACCTCATTCATGAAGGCTCCACCCTCATGACCTATTAATAGTTAACTCCCCAAAACTCTACTCCCAAATACCATCACATTGGGAGTTAAGATCTCAACTTATGAATTTTGGAGGGGGACACAAATAGTTTAGAGCACATGGAGTATGAAAAACACCAGGGTTGAAAAACATAGTCATTATTCTTAGCAAGAACATTTTCTGAGCACTTGCTCTGTGCTCAGCCTGGTGCTAGTTGTGACAGGGAACACAAAGAGCTCTGTGCTACTGCCACCTTCAAGGAGTGCCCAGCTGGATGGGATGGAGGGGCATATATCTCTCTGGAATACCCTTGAGATTAGCCTCATATAGGCACAGACTTGGGGTTCAGGGGTACAGAGGAGGGATTCAGAAAGGGCTTGATGGGGACTGGGCTGTCAGGAAAAGCTTAGGATCCAGGTAGGACTCAGGTCTAGTTAAGATGGGGCTTAGTAAGTGGAGGAACAGAATGGTCCAAGCCTCAGACCTGGATGTGGACACATAATAACTCCCTCCTGGTGGGTCTGGTTTTTGAATCCATCAGAATAGACTGGAGTTGGGGAGTATTGCAAGTTGGGTTCTCTGCAAGCAGACATTAAGATGAGTTCAAGATATGTGTTTGTCTCCTGTGGCTGCTATAACAATTATTCCAAAGTGGGTGGCTTGAAACAATAGAAATGTATCCTCTGAGAGTTCTGAAAACCAGAAGTTTAAGATCAGTTTCACTGGCTAAAAAAGCAAGGTGTTGGGAAATCACCCTCCAGACCAAGCCAGGAAGTAACTGTCTCAAAAATTCTCAGGCAGCCCAAACGTGCCCTTCCAGAAGCTTGTCTCAGCATCCTCATTGTCATGGTTGCCCCAGAGGTAGTCAAAAGGGAGACCCCCAACTGCATTGCAGTGTACAACAAAATACGATTTTCCTTGGCTCATCTTTAAATGTCAACAAAGGGACCAAAGTTGGGCAGGACAGAGGCTGAAGGGGACTTCCCAGGTGGCGCTAGTGGTAAAGGACCTGCCTGCCAATGCAGGAGACCTAAGAGATGCGGGTTTGAGCTCTGGGTTTGGAAGATTCCCCTGAAGAAGGAAATGGTAACTCACTCCAATGTTTTTGCCTGGAGAATCCCATGGACGGAGGAGTCTGGCGGTATACAGCCCATAGGCTTGCAAAGAGTTGGACACGACAGAAGCAACTTAGCATCCACACACAAGGCTGAAAGGGAAGGCAAGAGGAGCCTGGACTGGTCGCTGGAGTTCTGAAACTATCCTGGCAGGTCACTCGGAAAAGTGAAAGTGAAGTCACTCGGTCATGTTCGACTCTTTGCGAGACCCATGGACTGTAGCCTGTCAGGGTCCTCTGTCCATGGGATTCTCCAGGCAAGAATACTGGAGTGGGTTGCCATTTCCTTCTCCAGGGGATCTTCCCGACCCAGGGATTGAACCCGGGTCTCCCGCATTGCGGGTGGGCACTTTATCGTCTGAGCCACCAGGGAAGCCCAAAAGAGGAGGCCAACTGAGAGTTCTCTGAGGGTAGAGGGCAGGCAGGGTGACTGGGCAAAAGTCCAAGGAACCCCCATTAATGTTTGCAGCCTGGGCAAAAGGATACATGGAAACCCACATACCACATGGCTAATCATTTGAAAGGTATAAAACACGCAAGTTGCTGAATAAAATATATTCTGTTGGCTGACCTTGAAAAAGTTTTTTTTAGAATGACCCATAAGGCCAAGTTTGAATGAAAATTCTCAGACTCCTTAGAGTCCTGCCCTAGAGGAAGTTATGTAGAGAGACCTGGCCCTGGTCCCCGGCTATGGCTACAAAGAATGTTCTACTCACAGACCTCCTGCTCCAGGGAGCTCAACTGGCTAAGTGCCCTGCACTGTGCTTTGAAATCCATCTTTGTGGCTGGGCTAAGGCCACGCTTCCCATGGGCTGTTCCCTGCAGCAGGAATATAAGAGCCGTTCATCCTTGCTTGGGAAGTTTCTCTGATGACTGGCTTTAGCTCAAGGACACCCTGACAGCCCTGCTGAATCTTATTTTGGTTGAGCAGAGGGGAGTCTGGGATGCTCTCATCTGATCTTCTTGCCTTCACTCAGGGGAGGGGGCGTCAGCCTTCCAGCCTGGCCTTATGATTCTCCCCATGGTCTTCAGCTCCGCCCTCCTTGCCTCCCACACAGCCATCTTCCTCAATACAATCCTTGCCCACTTAATCCTGTCTTGACATTTGGTTCTCAGAGGATGTGGACAAACATGTTGGCCCCCAGCCCAGCACTCTTCTCTTCTTACCCTTGCCTCCTTCCCACGCCATTAAGTGCCTCCTGTCCCTGTGTCCCCTCGGCCTTCAGTCTCCTCACCCCATGGCAGTATGGGGAGTGTTCCAGGAGGGCTAGCACCGGGGCCAAGTCTTTCCTCCATGTCACTCTTTTGACCTCCATGGCTATGTCTCATTTACCCTGCCTGTGCATGCATGCTTCTGGAACATTCTTTGTAACTGACTGGGTTGGGAGGAGGAAGTGTGTGTCCTGGGCCCTTCACAGCTCTGGCATTTTTCACTAACTCAAGAGTCTTGTGGAGAAAAGAGAAAATGGAGGCTCAAAGAGGCTGAGCGAGTGTCCACACCCAGGTCTTCCAATGCCCAACGCTGGGCTCTTCCATGATGTCCCAGCTAGGGGTAGAGGGGACAGGTAGCAGTCACGCTGCCCTATGGCCCAACTGTCCTCTGGTGGTTGGCATGTTCCTCTGTCTCTGGGACACCAAAGTGCCTTTCTCCCAATGGCTAGAAGGGAGCAGCTTCTTTCAACCATGCAGTGAGCTGAGTGGGCAGTGGAAGTTCCAAGGATGTGGGTTGGCAAGGCTCCAGCCCCTCAGAACTTATCATTATACTTGCAGTCTGGGTAGCGGTAGGCGAATCTGGGGTCACAGGTTCTCAGGGGTCTCAAGATGTCCTTCAGCCGGCTGGCAGCCCCGAGGACCTCCGGGTCTGGCCGGGTTCCGTCTGCGCAGCGAGTGAGCTCGGCGTCAATCTCCTCCCGCACCGGGGACGGGAACTTGCCCTGGAGAAGCAGGGGCAACACCTGGCTGCACACCAGCACCAGGTTCTGCTTCTCAGGGATGGTGTCACAGGAGGGCAGCTCGGTCTGGCAGCCAGAGACCAGGCAGCTGAAGATGTCTTTATTGTCTCCTGCACCGGAGGCTGCTTGGCTGCCTATACAAGAGATGGAAGATGTTATACACCCTATAGGCCCGTTCCCTGGGGGGAGGCGCCCCTAATGAGAATTGCTGGGCAAAGTGGTTCAGGCTCCTAGTATCTCCAGACCCCAGGAGATTTAGGGTTCAGGGACATGACAGGCCCTGTTGAGAACCCCGGGGTGGGGGGTGTGTGTGTGTGTGTGTGTGGGCGGGGAGCTCCTTCTGCTAAAATAAGATGAGCTGGCCAGGGAAATGCACTTCTCCATACCAGAACTTGGCCTTCTAATTATAAGACTCTTGGAAGACTCTTGAGAGTTCCTTGGACTGCAAGAAAATCCAACCAGTCCATCCTAAAGGAAATCAGTCCCAAGTATTCATTGGAAGGACTGATGCTGAAGCTGAAACTCCAATACTTTGGCCACCTGATGCGAAGAGCTGACTCATTTGAAAAGACCTTGATGCTGGGAAAGATTGAAGGGAGGAGGAGAAGGGGACGACAGAGGATGAGATGGTTGGATGGCATCATGGACTCAATGGACATGAGTTTGGGCAAGCTCTGGGAGATGGTGAAGGACAGGGAAGCCTGGTGTGCTGCAGTCCCTGGGGATGCAAAGAGTTGGATATGACTGAGTGACTGAACAACAGTTGTAAGGCAGACATACATGCTGTGATTCTCCCATGATTACTACTGAATTCGGGAACACTGAGGAGATTCCTCAGACTGGTTCCATTTGCTCTTTTTAAACACAAAGTCGGGAGAAAGAACAGGTAATCCAGAATATGCCTTCAACCGATTGGAGTGGGACTGACATTCAGTGAGTCACATCTCTGAATATTCTGGAATCACCCTCATTTCTTTTCATTTGATTCTTCTTAATAAAGGCAAATCAGGAAAGAAGTAAGTGTGGCTTAATTGGTCTATTTTTGTAGGCCTTCTCATATAAATAAAATCAGAAATTTGAGATTAAAATCCTCTGTCCTACTACAGGGCTCAGAATATCTGGTCACCATTAAGGACTGGAGTGTTCAAAAGGTTCTAGAACCCCGGCTGAACCTGTGCACATCATGAGAAACACAATTCACTTATACACCTCAGTTGGTGCCATGCTTTTCACTTTGAGGACTTTTTGCAACCTCATGGACTGCAGCCCACCAGGCTCCTCTGTCCATGGGATTCTCCAGGCAAGAATACTGGAGTGGGTTGCCATGCACTTCTCCTGGGGATATTTCTTACCCAGGGATCAAACCCAGGTCTCCTGCATGGCAGGCGGATTCTTTACCATCTGAGCCACCGTGGAAGCTCTTACACAAACAAAGGGTCCCAAATGGATTGTGAAATGTACCAGTGAATCTGCCAGATTGTTCAGATAAAGGCTAAATGCATTGATGGGAAAGGCTCTGAAGGGGAGCTGGATGTGGGGTTGGGGGGTTCTCCATGTGTGAGGAGGGGCTGAGCAGGTCCCTGCACCACACAGACACATTGAGCAATGGCAGTGCCCACAGAGGGTGCCGCTGGGGCCATACCTCCATGATCACCATGCTAATCTTCCTCTCCTGCAGTAACAAGGTCAAGTTCAACTCTGCTTTGGCACTGGAGCAGAGACTTAAAAGGGGGGAAGGGACCCTTCCTCTTCCCAAACCTGGGCTGCTCTCAATATGACACACTGGTCAAGCCCAGTGATGTGATACCCCTCCTCCACCGCCCATCACCCCCCCCAACTCCTGTCACCCCGACTTTCCCTCTGACAGCTGCTCAGCCAGACTCATGCTGGGTACCTTCCTGCCTGTCGATCACGCCCAGTGCACTGGCATCCCGGATGAACAGATGCCCGTTGTTGAAGATGCCAAACATGCCTGCATCCACGTGGGTGAAGTAGAAGAAGTAGTTCAAATCATTGTTCCTCAGAGATTCCAGGACACCCAGGAGCTGGTAGGCTAGGTCGGCCGCCTGGTCTGGCAGTGCACCATAGAATTCCTGCAGCGGACTGGTGCTGGTACTGACCAGAAATCTACCACAGGAGCCCAAGTACTTGGGAAGCGGCCAACCCTCAGCACCCGGGAAGATCTGCCAAGCCAAGAGGAGGAAAGATGAGAGGATTAGAGAGAAAAAACTCCTGGAGGCAGCTCTCTCCCTTTCTCTCTCCCTCTCCTTCTCCTCCCTCCTCTCTCTATTCTCTCTCACCAAGAGCACACAGAAAAATCAGCCTTACATAGGTACCTACTGTCTCAAGACATCAGCAAAGCATCTCTTAACCTTGTTAATACCTCTTGGAACATGGCAATTCCTTGTTCCTCCACCCCCCCCCACCAGTTATTATTCTATTCTTGATGGAAGGATTCATAAAAGAAAGTTCTTCTTTCCATACAATGGATTATATTTCAACATAGTTGCCCCAAGCGAGGTAAGAGAGTGCTGATGCACTTGCCATGATTTTAGAGGGTATTCAGGCATCAGGGGGGCTTCCCCAATGGCTCAGTGGTAAAGAACCCGTCTTCAGTGTAGGAGACACAGGATATGTGGGTTTGATCCCTGGGTAAGGAAGATCCCCTGGAGAAGTGCATGGCAACCCACTCCAGTATTCTTGCCTGGAGAATCCCATGGACAGAGGAGCCTGGTGGGCTACAGTCCATGGGGTCACAAAAGAGCCGGACACGACTGAGTTCGCATGCATGCATTCAGGCATCAGGGGAATGTGTTTATTTTCAGAGTTGTATATTTGAAAAAAATATGACTAGCATTTCAGATTTCACAGATATGTCTGCTTAGGAAGAGGCTATGGAGGGGAAAAGGGTCAACCTAAGACTGATTTAAAGAAAAATATTTTAAAAAATAACAGTACAGTTAGCAAGTTCTGGGATAGGGCAAAAATTATGAAGATGACCCTTGGGTAAAAAGTTTTGGGAACCACTGCACTGGCCCTGGGCGAATCTGCCCGGCTAGGATAATTACATATTCACAGGGACTGCACAACTGACTGGAATGTTCTGACAGCCTAACACTGGTCCAGGGAAGCACAGAGCTCCAGCCAATTCCGTCTCCTTGTAAGGGCTCCAGGAGTATGAGATTAACATACACACTAGTATATATATAAAATAGATATCCAACAAGGACTTGCTGTATAGCACAGGGAATGCTACTCAATATTTTGTAATAACATATAAAGGAAAAGGATCGGAAAAAGAAATACATGTGTGTGTGTGCTCAGTTGTGCATGTGTGCATGTGTGTGTGCACTCAGTCATGTCTGACTCTGCAACGCCATAGTACTTCAGGCTCCTCTGTCTATGGGATTCTCCAGGCAAGAATACTGGAGTGGGTTGCCATTTCCTCCTCCAGGGGATCTTCCTGACCCAGGGATTGAACCTGCATGACTTGCATCTCCTGTCTTGGCAGGTGGATTCTTTACCACTGCGCTCCCTGCCCATATATATGCAACTGAATCACTTTGCCATATATTTGAAACTAACACAACACTATAAATTAACTATATCTCAATAAGGAAAAAAAAGGAGGAGAGAATCCTGGCTTGTCTTTTTTTTTTCTGGCTATTTATTGAGGCAGCTATATCTAGAATGGTATTTCTTTATGGGAGAAATGACAGAAACTATAAATACTTGGCACTTTCCCTCTTATTTTCCTTCTTTAAAAAACAAAGTCATCCCCCTTCCTGATGATGTTCTGTGGCCTCCTGCCACTTTAGCCCACTTGCCCCATTGTGAAACCTTTTCTTCTCTGTCTACCGGGACCTCTCCCACTGTGTGCCACAGAGGAAGGTCCCTGGTCCCCTGGCAATGTCTAAATGTGTGGCCACGGAGTCATCCCTGTGGTGCAGGCTTGTCAGGAGCTAGGGCTGGAAGTAGTCAGATCATCCGCCTCAGCCACCAACAGTAGGACAACGAGAGAAGACCTCTGAGGGTGCAGGAACCAGCAATTCCTTCTTCTCCTCTAGGATTTGAAATGCCAACATTACCAGGCGGCTTTTAGCAGAATGGGCATGGACTCTGACATCAGACAGCTCTGGGTTTGGGTTTTATTGCTGACACTGCCTAAGGTACTGTGAGCAAGTCACTTCACTGCTCTGAGCTCCACTTACCTCATCTGAAAGAGGGGGCAATAGTAATATCCCTGTGGGGTTTGTCCTGAGCATTAAATGAGATCATGATGTCCACATTCAACACAATGCTGAGAAATGAGTTGTTATTACGTACTTACCCATCATCCTTTGGCCAATAATATATAATTACTATATCATATATAAAAAGAACATATAATTATCTTATGTAATATCTCATAGTTCTAACAACATATATATTATATATAATATTAATACATTTAATATATACTATATAATAATTTATATAGTATAAATAATTATATTAGTATATTATATACTAATATATACTATATAGTAGTATATATTATACTATATTAGTATAACCAGGATAAAATATATTATAAATAATTATAACACAAATAATTATAATATAATAATTAATTATAAGCATTAATATTAATACAATACTATAAATAATTAAAATATAATAGTAATATAATATCAATCATAATATCAATGTGATATATAATTATTATAATCATCAATATCACTATATTATATAATAAATAATTATACTTGATAACAATACTAATCATTATTAATTGTTATGGTGCTTCTTCTTCCTCCACGCCCTCCTCTCCCTGCCCCTTCTCCCTCTCCTCTTCCTTCTCTTCTGTTTCCCCTCCCTCTCCTCCTCTCCCACTGCCTCTTATTCTTCTTCCTTTTTCTTTTCCTCCTCTCCTCTCTCTTCCTCTCTCCTTAATCTGCTACTCCCTCCCATTTCCTAGTTTCCTTTGTGCCCATTGAGTAAGTGTCCTGACTCTTGGGATCGGGGAGAAATGAGTGTCCTACAGATGTTGACTTGTTAAGAACTGTCTCTATCACTGGACCGAAAGCTGCATGAAGGCAGGGACCAGCACGCCTGCCTTGTTGACCAGTGTTCTACAGCATCCTTACCTATTTGACCATTCCCTTTTTGATGGAGGTTTAGGTTACTTCCATCCTTTCATCTTTTCCAAGCACAGCTGCATAGCACACCTCTGAGTGGGTCATCCTTTGGTTTTTCCCCAACTTCTGAGCTTGCGCATACCTTTCTAATCTTTAAGACACCTGGTCAAAATTGCCCTCCTCCACAAAGCCCTCCAGGGCTTTCTCTGGCCATGAAATGTCCACTCCTAGCTGTGCCCCCTACCCCCCAGCTCCCACACGTCTTTCCTCTAAAACAACACATTTTTACTATTATAACATGGACTGGTGGCCCCAAGGTATCCAGTGATGGGAGAGAAAGCTCAACCCAGGGCCTACCCCCTCAGAGCCTGACGTGAATCCCCTCCCTGGACAGGCTTTCCAGGGCAGGGTCACTGCATACCTGTAGAAGGACAGGATGCGTGTTGACAGCTAGCGTGTAAAGGAGACGCAGCTTGTCCCGGTCCGTGAAGTGGTCCATGAAGATGCTGCCAGCGTCAGCCACCTCTGCATAGCGCCGGACCACGCGATCCAGGAGTCGCTGTGATGGGCAGCGCAAGAGAGGGCTGGACAGGCCCTGCAGTGGGGCAGGAGAGATCCATGGAGAAGGAAAAGGTGCTGAGTGCTTGTGGGGAGCTGGCAGGACTGGGTATGGGCAGGCTCTGCTGTGGGGGAGATCCCTGGGTTGCGGGGGTCAAGTGGGCCTTGGGGTGGGAAAAGACCCCCGGAGGGTATGGAGCAGAGTACCCCTAGGAGGTGGAGTGAGAGGGGCCTGAGAGCTGGCATTGAGGAGAAGGGACTGAGAGATCCTGGGGTCACGTAGGAGGGTGCTAGGCAGGCAGTGCATCCTTAGCAAACTCTTAGTAAGAGTTTCAGAGCCTCTGTGTCTTCACACACATTTTGCAATTCAGAAATTGGAAGTTTGCAGGTTAGTGTTGGAAGGGTTGGATTCAGGATTTGAACCTGTTATGAACTGCATGTTTGCCCCTCTCTGGCACCTCATTCATGTGTTGAAACCCTAATCCATAATGTGATGGTATTAGGAGGTGGGGCCTTTGAGAGGTAACCAGGTCATGAGGGTGGAGCCCTCGTGAATGGGATCAGTGACCTTGTAAGAAGAGGCCGGAGAGAACTTGCTCCCTCTCTGTTCTCCATCACCCTGAGGAGACCATGAGGAGATGGCTGTCTGCAAACCAGGAAGAGAGACTTCACCAGGAATCAATTGGCTAGCACCTTGAGTTTGGATTTCCCAGCCT
The DNA here is from genome assembly GCF_014754425.2 of Oryx dammah. Lineage (NCBI taxonomy): Eukaryota > Metazoa > Chordata > Mammalia > Artiodactyla > Bovidae > Oryx > Oryx dammah. The sequence continues at coordinate 89,742,039 of NW_024070207.1, read as the reverse complement.
CCAGAACTGTGAGAAATACAATTTTGTTTTTAGCTCACCTAGTCTATGGTCTTCTCTTACAACACCCCAAGGTAGGACAGAACCCAATCTGATAGACGCTAACATCCAGGCCTTTTCCCCTGTGGTAGGCCTTGCCCCTCCCTCAACCTGATAAGCTACCCAGGTGGAGACCATAGAAGATGATTTGAAGCTATGAGACAATCTCTTTGCTTCTGATAATCTTTTCCTACACAGCCTGAAATTCTGCCATTAAAAATAGTCATTGTTGGGGCAGGGGTGGTGGTTAGGGTTGTGTGTGTATGTGTGTGCTAAGTCGCTTTCTGTCGTGTCCGACTCTGTGTGACCCTATGGACCATAGCCCGCCAGGCTCCTCTGTCCATGGGATTCTTCAGGCAAGAATACTGGAGTGGGTTGCCATGCCCTCCTCCAGGGGATCTTTCCAATCCAGGGATTGAACCCGGGTCTCTTATGTGTCCTGCATTGGCAGGCGGGTTCTTTACCACTGAGCCACCTGAGAAGCCTGGTGATTAGGGTTAGAGGTAAGTAATTTCTTCTTCTCTTTTCCAAGAGCTGATTCGTAAATAAAAAATACCTCTGGGAGAGGTATTGACCATAAAACAATGATAATAGTAGGTAATAATTATTGAGTGCTTAATATACACCAGGAGCTGTTCTAAGACCCTCACAGGTAGTGTGTTCTTTCATTTCCTTCTTACAAGAACCTAATAAGGTAGGTACTACTACTGCTCCCATTTTGTGGATGGTAATACTGAGATTTAGAGAGATTAAGTGAGTTTCCTCAGGTCACACATACCTAGTATTTGTACTAATACAGTACACCAGGTGAGAGGTAGGTAGGTGGAGCCAGGTAGGACCTGCATCCTTATCTTCACTGGGGTTGTAACTCTGTATTTGAGTAAGCTCAGAGCACTCATTCATTCATTCACCTACCAATGTTGGCAGAGAATCCACCAAAGACCAGGCTGTATTCTAGGCACTGCAGATGTAAGGGGGACCACAGCAGACACTGCCCTTCCAGGCCTGTCAACTGGGCAGGTGACAGTTGTTAGTTGCTCAGTCATGTCCTACTCTCTGTGACCCCCATGGACTGTAGCCCGCCAGGCTCCTCTGTCCATGGAATTCTCCAGGCAGCAATACTGGAGTGGGGTGCCATTTCCTTCTCCAGGGGATCTTCTTGACTCAGGGATTGAACCCGGGTCTCCTGCACTGCAGGCAGATTCTTTACCATCTGAGCCACCAAGTGGGGGAGACCGTCAAATGCCCAGGAGTTACTATATGGTGCAGGGAGTGCTAATGACCAGCCTGAGGTCAGGGAGCTGTGGGAGCCCATGGACGCAGGGCCACACTAAAGCTTTTGGAAGTGTTGGTACAAAATCCTTTGTTTTCATGGGCCCCTTCCTCCATAAAAAATGCTTAAAATGATATTTTACAACTGCATTGGTCTAAAGATAAATACATTAATATTATCCATTCAAACATGTTCTTAGACCTAAAAGATTATTTTTCTTCTGATTTTGAAAGAAATCAAAACATTTTTGTGGGCCCCTCAAAGGCTTCTTGGAAGACACTGAAGTCTGAGTGGAGGCCTGAAGCAAGCACAGAGTGAGCCTGCAAAGAAGTGGGGAAGGTATCTGTGCAGAAGGAACAAGATGTGCAAAAACCTTAGTGATGCTATGACAGCATGGAATAGATTCCATTCTTGGAATTTCTAAGAAATTTCTTTCACACTTTAAAAACTTTATTTATTTAAAGAAATTCATTTGTTTTTTATAATTTATTTTTTTAATTGAAAGAAAATTGGTTTATAATATTGGGTTGATTTCTGCCATACAGCAACATGAATTAGCTATAGGTATATGGAGAGAATAGCATGGAAGTATATACACTAACATATGTAAAATAGATAGCCAGTGGAAATTTGCTGTATGAGTCAGGGAACTCAAACTGGGGCTCTGTAACAACCTAGAGGGGTGGGAAAGGGTGGGAGGTGGAGGAAAGAAATTCATTAGCTTTTAAAAGCGTTACCAAGAGAGAAAGAAACAGAAAAGGTTTGGAGCAGAAGCCAAGCCCCTTAGTAGTGTTTGATGGGAAGGTGGAGTTTTTGGTTCTCTGAAATTGAAAGTTTATTATTTTTATAAATGAAAAGGAAAAAACAAAACAGTTAAAGTTCCCCCAAAGCCCATGGCTGTTCTATTACCCACACCCCACTGACAAAAAAGAGCACCAGGAAAGAGCAGAAGACAAGAGAAACCAAGAGTGGAGCCAGGTCCTGGATGGGGGTGGTTTCCCCTGTGCAGGACACTCATAGAGTCACAAAGAGGAAAAGGCTCATTTTTGCCAGAAAAAGAGTAGAAAGGAATATGAGGGGGAAAGGGGATAAATGAGGAATTTTAATGCATAGGGGAAGGGGGGTGATGGATTGTACAATAAACAGAAACTTTTGAGAAAGGCCCTTAAAGGGAGTGGGCATATTTTTCCTAACTCCTTTTTCCTTTCCTGACTGTGGAAGTGATGTCTGGTGCTTGTGCAGCCATCTTGGACCAGGGCATACTAAGGGTTGTGGAGCATCAAAATGAAAGTAGGCTGGATGCCTGACAATCACAGAGCCATTATATCTGCCCTGGACAGCTATGTATCCATTTCTTTTATGTAAAAGAGATGTATATTTTGATCTTGTTTACGCCATTGTTACTTGGATTTTTCTCACATGCAGCTGAACCTAATCCTAAATATCATAGAAGAAAAGAATGGAGGTAGCAAGATCAGTTAAGAATGTGCAGTGGTCCAGTTGTGTGATGAGAGGATGAAAAGATTTGAAGGTATTTGTAGGTAGTAGAATCCACAACTCTTGGTGATTGGCTGAGTGGGAGAGGGAGGTCAAAGAAAAGGGAGGTGTCAGAGTTAGTAGTCAACATGGGGGTGGACACCAGAGGTGTTGTTTGTGGAGATGATTTTAGAACATGTTCACAAACTCTTAGACATGCCTCCCATCCAGGTGGAGTCTGGTTCTCCTCCCCTGGAGTACGGACTGGCTTTGGTGACTCACTTCCAGTGACTGGAAAGTTTATGGGAGTGATGCTATATGGTTTCTGAGCCTTGGCCATAAAAGGAGATACAACTTCTACTTGGCTCTCTCTTGTACCCAACCACCATGCTGTACAGAAACCCAGGCTACTTGGAGAAAAAGCAAGATCCTTAGGCCTCATTCAGCTGAGTACCTAGTTGACAGCCAGCCCAACTTGCCAGACAAGCGACTGAGCCATGTTGGGAACGGCTCCTCCAATGCTGTATCGAGCATCCTAGTTGATGCTGTGTGGGGCCTCGGGACTTTCCCTACCAAGCCCTACCCAAATTGAATATTCGTGAGGAAAACTGATGATTGCTGTTGTTTGAAGCCCCTAGTTTTGAAGTGGATCATTATTCAGCAATAAATAACTGATATATTTGCTGAAAAGGTTCAGGGCCACTTCTAGAATTATCACCAAAAGAGGCTCTAAAACCATCTGGTACCCCAATCTCCCTTAAAGGTGGAGGCAGCTGCTTCCCAAGGTCCCACTCACAGAGTGGGGCTCTGTAAACTTCTGTTTGTTGTGTGATGGCCAAGTGCAAGCCCACAATGATATTGGCCAGTGGCAAACAGAAGTGGGACACTAAACATTTCCAATAAAATAATGACTCATTATTTTATTGGAAATACACACTTTCTATGGATTTCCCATTACTTTGGAGGTTCCAAGTCACTACTCCATTCTCTATACATGGGCAGCAGGGCTAACACATCACCTTCCAGAGAAAGACAAAAAGAAAACCAAACCCTGAGCTTCTATTGCCCCTCCCTCCTCATGCCCAGTTTCCTCATCCTTGTATTTCCTGTTTGGTGCCATTGGTAGGTCAGGGTCTTCATGGTGCAGTGATAGTGACCGGGCTTTTGCTCTGCTGCATTGTCACTTTACAGGGAACTTCAGTGCAACGTGGTACTGAGTGATTGTCAAGCTTCTCTACCACAGTCCCTAACAGTCTATAAAACAATCAATGAAATAGAATGGGTATATCAGTGTGATGGTCAGTTTTATGTGTCAACTTGGCTAGGCTGTGGTGCCCAGTTATTCAGTCAAACACTAATCTACGTGTTGCTGTGAAGAAACTTTGTATAGGAGCTTAACATCTACAGTCAGTTGACTTAAAGGAGGTGAGATTGTATTTGATAATGTGAATGGGCCTGATCCAAGAAGTTGAAAGGCCTTAAGGGCAAAACTAAGGTTTCCCTGAAAAGGAAGAAATTCCTCTTGTGGACTGTAATATCAGGTCCTGCACAAGGGTCTCCATCCTGCTGGCCCATCCTATGGATTTTGGACTTGCCAGTCTCCTCAATCTCATAAGCCAATTTCTTAAAATAAATCTGTTTATATATGTGTGTGTGTATATGCACAAATATATCATATATGTCATATATAATTATATTACATATAATTATTTCATATAAAATTTATTATATTAATTAATAATTTATACTGTATTAATATTGGTTAACAAATTTTTAATATTGCATATTTGTATAATATACTATCATAATGCAATACATGCATTACATACATATAATAGATACACACACATATTATACACTGGTGCCAAGGGAAAAGCACTTGCTCTCTGCGGAAACAATAGCAACTGAGAAGGAAATCTAGATTTGCTTTCACTTTTGAAGCTTCTAGTGAAATCTGAATACACCAGAAGTAACTTCCCCAATGAGCTGTTTGACCTTCAACTGGCTTAAATCCACATCCTTGCCTGTGTTTGTTCAACAAAATCACCAGCAATCAGTGGTGTCCTCATGTAAAGGGTTCTTACCAGAACGAAAGCATGAAAGTGAAATTACTAGACAAATGACTTTATGACTCTGATGGAGGTCTTTAAAAGGTTAAAAGAGTTGTGCTTGTTGTTCCTCCCTAGAAGCCAGAGATAAGAGAGTCAAGGGAGCAGGAAGGGGGTTTCCTCAAAGCAGGCCATAACTTAGAAGTTATGTGGACCTTCAATAACCTTGCCAGAATTGCCCTAGGATTTCAGTTCCAAGCCATGGTTGGTGGGACACAGTTCGGGAAGGGAGGGTAACACTTTCTGGAAGTTCTAAGTGTCAGGCCATATGGCAAGCCTTTTCACAGACATTATCCCGGCATACAAGGACTCTTAGCCTTTAGTTCTCTTTTGCTCTGTGATGCTCCTGGAAATTTAAAGTGATTGATTTTGAAAAGAGCTTAAAGGATTTGTTGGAAATGCAGTAACATTAATTTTTGCACCTTGTGCTGGCCAGTGCAAATTGTTGGCTGCGTTATCAAGGGATCTAGTAAAATATTCCCATTTTTCAGATGAGAATACTAAGGTAAGGAACAAGAAAGGGAAGTAGCTTGTTAAAGACCATGTTGCTTATGGGTGCATATTATCCTCAAGTTCATTTCCCATATTAATGATCTCACTTGGTTCTGGATGGTTTTTAGCTGTTTCTCCAAAGCAAATGCTACTTGAAAAGCAAAGATTTACAAAGCAACCTGTCCATCAACAGATGAATGGATAAAGTGGTTATACACACACACAATGTAATACTACTCAGCCATAAAAAAAGAATGAAATTTTGCCATTTGCAGCCACATGGAGGAACTTGGAGGGCATTGTGGGCTAAGTCCCTTCAGTCGTGTCCGACTCTGTGTGACCCCATGGACTGCAGCCCCCCAGGCTCCTCTGTCCATGGGATTCTCCAGGCAAGAATACTGGAGTGGGTGCCATGCCCTCCTCCAGGGGATCTTCCCGACCCAGGGATACAACCTGTGTCTCTTATGTCTCCTGCATTGGCAGGTGGATTCTTTACCACTACTGCCAGCTGGGAAGCCCTTATACTAAGGGCTTATATTTCCCACCTGGGAAGGCATTATACTAAGTGAAATAAGTTGGTCAGAGAAAGACAGATACTATATGATTTGTCACTTACATGTGGAATCTAAAAAAAAAAAATAACAAAATAGGGAATATGAAAAAAGACACAGAGAGCAAACTAGTGGTTACCAGTGGGGAGAGGGGAGTAGGGAGTGCAATACAGGGGTCAGGGATTAAGAGGGTACAAACTATTATGCATAAAAGAAGCTACAAGGGTACATTGTATACGCCACAGGGAATATAGCCGATATTATGTTTTTGAAAAAGGCAAAAATTTTACCACCACTGAATACACTTGTTCTGATCGAAATAAACGTGTAGAAAAAAGAACACTAGCTGCTCTTAGAAAGAAAAATCTAAGACAAGAAGTTGGCTTCCCTTTAAGACTGGAAGTCAGCAAGTTATGGTCACAGTGCTAACTAAAGGCACAGTTTAATTCAGGAATCTGAGCTTCTTTCCAAGGACGCATACAACTGACTAATGGAGAGCTTCATGTTAAAATGAGAGTTGATTTTCACTTTTCAGATAGGATCTGTTCTTTGGTCCTAAGGCTTTAAAGAACGTAAAAATAAGACAAATAAAAATTATGTTTGCAAATTATGGCACCTGTCTGAAGATGATATCAGATGTGCTGACTCCAATCACTTTAGTTCCCCTCCTTACTCTTTCCAAGGGTAAGGGCTACCACCATCTTCCCCATCAGTGGATCAGAACACAGGTGGTGCCCATGCTGTCTATAGAGAATGGTCAGCCTGTGTACTTTTTCCCATGCACCAAGATGATAGACATTTCCAAAGTTTGCCATCTTGAGCATGTTCATTGTGAGATACTCAAACACTATGGAAGTATACAGTGTGAAAGTAAAAAAAAAAATCACAGAGGCCACCATTGTTCTGTGTGGGTATGTATGAATACACCCATGTAGTGATGCCAGGAAAAAAAAAAAAAAGATCTGAAGTTAGCTTTTTCAGTAAGAAGTTTTCTCTGGCCAACTCAGTTTGGAAAGCTGAGGGAAATCTTGAACAAATGAGTTTTTACATTCAGTGAATTTATTTTTGTCAAGCTCCTAGCACCCAGGGAGAAGAGAAATTTCTAGGGCTAATAAACGTGTGAGTTGTCTTTCTGGTTGCACGTCTCAACAGTTTTCACATGATTTAGTTATTAAATATGCTTGTGAAGCAGGGTTAGGTTAATTATGTATCAGAGTTAATCAGTGTGTCTTGATTAGAACAATGACAATTCAATAACTGTATCGGTTGTGGATAATTAAGCCAAAAGTTGCTTGAACATTTCTTCAAGCTGCATTGTATTCAAAACCATGAAAATCCCTGTTTGGTTTATGATATTAAGAGAAACAACTCATGGTTCTTTTTCTACTCCAGTAGATGGATTTTTTTCTCCCACATTTTACTAAAGAGCTTCCTGTTTTTTTTTTTTTTTTTAAATCTGAAACACAGACTTGATGTGAGGTTTCTTGGTTTGCTAACTTTTCCTTCTACAAATGCTGGCCACCACAGTGATTATCTTGGAGAAACCATACGGATGATTAAAGCATCCAAAAATGTCCTCATAAAACAACCTTTTATGTTACTTTATGACACAGCTGCTGTTATTGGTACTGGAGGAGGGAGGGAATTTTGTACAATAGATGGTCCCCAAATCATTTCAGTTTTGCTTTGAAATCCATAAGCTATGGTAGCTTTACAATAGGCCCCTTTCCCGCTGCCCTCCCACCCCCGCCGTCCCCCGCCCAAGAAGCTTCTCTCTGTTACGGATCAATTTAGGTTCCCTGCAGTTTAGTCCCTGAAGGAAAGCTGGTCACAAAGGGTAGAAGCAAGGACAGGGAGTCAGCCAAGAATGAATCCAGAATCTGGAGTTTACCTTAGATCACCTCAGAGTGGATAACATACCTCGGAGGGGTGACTAGATGTTAAAACAACATTAAATCAAAAACTAAACAGACTTGGTTGGGCGGGGCGAGGGCTATAAAACATTTTCCTTGCACAGGAACGCCTGTCTCTGACAGAGCTCTCATTTCCATATAAAACTGAGCCTCTAGCTCCGCAACATCCTTTCTTTGGGTGGGGTTTATGTTTGTTTAGATTCTTGATACTCCGCAGAGTTTCTGGGTTGAGCCCTGATGGAATGTTTGAGAAGTTCTGTTTAAATCGATGGAGAGGATTCCCAGGAGAGGAGCGGATTCCCTGCTGGGACCCCACCTTGGGTGGTTATGTGGCTTCATCCCGTCTCCTGCTTCTAGCAGCGCCTCCTGGTGGATCTTCTTCATATCTAACCTCTCCAGGCCACTGCCTGCTCCCCCCTCGTTTCATCCTGGAATCCATTGGCCTGGGTAGGGGTCTTTGCCTGGATAGGTGGCAACCCAACTGGAAAGGTGACAAACTGGACTCAGTAGCAACTTTGAGAGGCAGTGGGGCTTCCCAGGTGGCGCTAGTGCTAAAGAACCTGCCTGCCAATTCAGGAGACATAAGAGACGTGGGTTCAATCCCTGGTTTGGGAAGATCCCCTGGAGAAGGGAATGGGCACTCCAGTATTCTTGTTGCCTGGAGAATCCCATGGAGAGAGGAGCCTGGAGGGCTACAGTCCATGGGGTTGCAAAGAGTAGGACACGACTGAAGCGACTTAGCGCGCACATGAAAAAACTGTTACAAGCATGTCTTTTAGAGGCAAGTTACCTCTAATGCCAGCTCTGTCATTTAACGGCCACATGACCTCAAAAAAATTTCTTCAAATGATCTATGCCTTAGTTTCCTCATGTGTAACTGGGGGATAATAATTAAGGGGACTTTTTGACTTATCTTCTAAACCTGGATATTTTTGAGATTGAAAGGGATGATACTTGTTATTAGATCAGGACAGCTGGCAAATGCTGGGACTGTCTCTGGCAAACCTGAATGTATGATTACTCTAATAATTATGGTACCCACCTCATCGGGATGTTGCTAAGGTCAAGTCTTTGGGAAAAGTATCTGACACATGGGAAGGGCTCTATGACTATTTGCTATTATTTACCCCAAAGATAGGAACTTTCCCAGTTTTCTCACTTCTGTTAGTGACCCTTCTCCCAGTCTTCCAACTTAGAATATCTGGAGCTGTTTTTGACTTTCTTATCTTAGTAGCTGATCTCTTCCATCTTTGATTCACCATGTCAAGTTGTGCAATCATCAATATAATCTCCAACATGTATTATGTTGTGTCTACTTGTGACCTCAGTCACCTCTCCCCCAGCTTGTGCTCCCCCTGGGCTTAGCTGGCCCAAGGATATGCCTTTAGGCAAATTTCTTTCTCTTTCTGAGGCTGTTTCCTCATCTCTCATGAGGGTATGATGGTTGTTGTTGTTCAGTTGCTAAGTCATGTCCAATTCTTTGCCACCCCATGAACTACAGCACACCAGGATTCCCTGTTCTTCACCATCTCCTGAAGTTTGCTCAAACTCATGTCCCTTGAGTTGGTGATGCCATCCAACCATCTCATCCTTGGTCACCCGCTTCTCCTCCTGCCCTCAATCTTTCCCAGCATCAGGGTCTTTTCTAATGAGTCGGTTCTGCTCATCAGGTGGCCAAAGTATTGGAGCTTCAGCTTTAGCATCAGTCCTTCCAATGAATATTCAGGGTTGATTTCCTTTAGGATTTACTGGTTTGATCTCCTTACAGTCCAAGGGACTCTCAAGACTCTTCTCCTACACCACAGTTCGCAAGCATCAATTGCTTGGCACTCAGCTTTCTTTATGGTCCAGATACAGCACTCCATTGCCTGGCTCTAACTGGCTCTCTGGACATTGTAGATACCTGATATGACTTTCCTGAAAGCATGATAAACATCTCATTTTGTTTTACACACTGTGGAGTGCTTTGTAAACATAAGGTAGTGTTATCAGTTCCAGAGATCAACAGGGTCAATGGTAATATTCCCCTTCCCTAAATTTCACAATAAGTTGGATCTCTGAGCAGGAAACAAGGTAGCCTTTGGAGGGTCAAACAAATGAACTCCATGCTGTGACTATGGTTGACCCAGGACTGTCTTTAAATTTGGAAAAAACAGTTGGGAACCCCAAGAAACTCTGGTGAGGGAGCTATGGAAGGAAATTCAGAGAGAAGGGTTGGGGAATAAGTGTTATCATCTTGTCCCCTATTTGGAGTTGCCAAGCAGACATAGGGATTGGTTACACTGGGCACTCAGACAGGAAATCCAAGGGTCGGGAGTTGGCTTTGTGGTTGGGGGAAGAGGGTGCACATCCCATGGCCTCCTGCAACCCATGGGCAGGTGGCCAGGCCACTAAAGCTCACTTAGCTGATTCTCCTCTCAGATCAGCACCCACCTAACAGGCTTCTGACTATGAGCTGTCTTCCACTGAGGAACCCTACTTAGTGGTGGAGTCAGGATTTGAACTCAGGCCTGAGTTTCAGGTCAGATGGTACTGCTTTCTCGCATTGAAACTCAACCTCTCCTCCCTACTTTCTTCACCAGCAGCTGTGTTTTGGGGGTCCTGTCCTATTTCTGCCAGACAGCCTCACTGACCTTACCCCCTTGCCCATCCACCTCGCATACCATTTTTAGGTCCCATTCGTAGAAAGAGCTGCTGTCTTTAAATCACTTTTCTTTAGAAATGCCAGTTTTCAAACCCTGTACCAGACCTTCTGAGTCAGCAGCTCTGGGGCTAGGACCCAGCAATGCCAGTGTTAACCAATCCTCCAGGGGATTCTGATGCTTGCTCAAGTGTGAGAACCACTGTCTTACAGAATAAAATGTAGCCTCCCACCCCCCTGCCCCAGACCTACCATTTACATCCACCCACTGCTCTTGACACCTACTATAATCATGGGTTGTGACATTTGCCACTATTCACAGTTACATCTTATTCTCACTTTCATGGCTTTGCCCAGACACTCTTCATTTATTCTCTGGTAGATCTGCCCTGGTCAGGGCTACCTCCTCTTGCTTACTGTCCCTTACTGTGTCTCTTACTGTCAAACCTTTGTAGCCAGAGGCTCCCTTGGTGGCGATCATGGCCTCTTCTTCTATGAGGTAGTCAACACCTGAGTGACCTTGCTGGTGGAAGCAGTAACTAGTTTTTTCCTCTTATAAGAGTCTATCTCTTTCTTCCCACCTCATCCTCCATCTTCCTGCATTCCAGGGTCCCAGAGGCTTTGCCACTGAAGTCTTTGTGGCCTGCTCCAAGATTTCTACTGTGGCAGATGAAATAATCATTGTGGCAGGCAATTCAGCTGATGGTTGGGACAGGCAGGGCAGCTGACACAGAGTAAAACACATTATTTCATGGTTTGTCATTTTGATTCAGGTACGCCAAGGTTGGTCATAATTCTCCACTGGACCATTTCATTTTATAGTTTGCTGTTTTTTTGTTTCTCTCTTTTTAAATCAAAAGATATGAAGCCAAGTGCTTCTGACAACTCATTTGTGCATGCAAACTTGCAGAAATTTCCACTGAAACTCAGTGGCTTCTGCTGTGCAAAGGTCTGGTGGTTCAGGAAGCCCAGATAGAATTCTGATTATCAGGAAAACCTTCAAACCAGCCTCAAGCTTGCCTGGGGGGAGGGATTACCAGGCTAGTTTTTAGCCCCAGCTGCTCCCCTCTTCCCAGTGGGGAGAGGTTAATAGAAACTCAATGAAATGGAAGTCCTGGTGTGTGTGTGTGTGTGTGTGCTTAGTCACTCAGTTGTGTCAGACTCTTTGTGACCCCATGGACTGTAGCCTACCAGGCTCCTCTGTCCATGGGGATTCTCCAAGCAAGAATACTGGAGTAGGTTGCCATGCCCTCCTCTAGGTGATCTTCCCAACCCAGGGATAGAACCCAAGTCTCCCACATTGCAGGCGGATTCTTTACCATCTGAGCCACCAGAAAAGTCCAAGAATACGAGTGGGTAGCCTATCCCTTCTCCAGGGAATTTTCCTGACCCAGGAATTGAACTGGGTTCTCCTACATTACAGGAAGATTCACCTCTTCCCAGGTGGCGCTAGTGGTAAAGAACCTGCCTGTCAATGCAGGAGAGGTAAGAGAAGCAGGTTTAATTCCTGGGTTTGGAAGATCCCCTGGAGAAGGAAATGGCAACCTACTCCAGTATTCATGCCTAGAGAATCCCCATGGACAGAGGAGCGTGCAATGCAGGAGACCCGGGTTCGATCCTTGGGTCAGGAAGATCCCCTGGAGAAGGGAGTGGTAACCCACTCCAGTATTCTTGCCTGGAGAATCCCATGGACAGACCATGGAGTCTCAAAGAGTGGGACATGACTGAACGACTTTTGCTTGGTCATACTGATACATTCCAAAGGCACCACATCACCCTTGGCTTCTTTGCTTCTCTCTTGGTGACTTTTCTTCAACCTGACTGAAGTCTTTCACTGCACCCCAGCCATCCTAAATGTATTTGGTATATTACCTTCTCTTTGAGGTGCTGTCCTCAGAAGTGCTTGGGCCAGCCTAACAGACAAGCCTCTGGAGGGACCACTCCTCCTCCTTCTCTGCAAGAGGGCCACCATCTATTTCTCCCTTGTATGCTTTGGGTCAAAATGCCTCAGCTGTCTCTCTTCCAAGATAACTCTGGAGAGATCACAAGCTAATAGATAACTGTGTCACCATCCCTCCTCACCCAAATTAGGCAGACATTTTTGGTATCAAGAGTCATATTCCAAGGAGTAGGAACCATGAGACTTTCAGGCTTGTTAACACCTGAGTCACGCCAGGAAAAATGCTCTTGGGGAAAGACTTGACTTTCCAAGACTCTGAAATCTGATGGCCTCCAGAGCTGATTGACTGGGGAGTTAGCACACGTGTGGATTGAGAGTCACCCTGACGCCATGAATAATGATTTGGTGAATGAGGTCTCGTTCAGTCACTCATTTGATCACTCCTTCATTCCCCAAAGATTTATGAAGTGTCTACTCCATGTCAGACACATGTGAGGGAAGACATTGATGAATAAGATGCAGTCCCTACCCTCAAGTGGCCCTCTGTCTGGTTGAAGAGGCAAAAACAGAATGAAAGAGAGAAAGAAGGGGTGGGGGAGGAAAGGAGGAAATAAGGAAGGAAAGAAAAAGAAAGAAAAGAGAAAAAACCCAATGCCATGTACTCTATAAAAAGTGCTTTTCTGGTCTGTTATAATTGTGTTATTAAGTCAGATTCTCCACTGACTCCCCTGACAGGCTTGATTCCTTTCACATGTGCGGAGCTGACAGCCACAGGTATTCCCCAGGCTTTCTTCAGCCTTGAAATAGTATCCAAAATGCCAAAGGTTTTTAGAACAAGGTGAGATTTTCAAAAGAAAGGAAGATGGCTTTCATAGTTATATTTGGATTTGGATGTATGAATGCAATAGCACTAGCTTTTTCCTCTCCTGGAAATCATTTTGAGATTTCTAGTTCTGGTCATGACAGAGTAACTGGTATCAGGCTTACCCTTGTGATGGAAATAGCTCTAACACCTGGACAAAATATGTAAGACAACTGTGGGCATTGGACCATGACCAATATAAGGCAGTGATCCTTGAGAGAAAGGATGCATATGAGCTGGGTCTTTTCTCCTGAGGACAATTTCCAAGCTGCGCTGCACAGTCCTGCTAGGTAGAAAAACCAGAGAGCAGGATTTGAGGCTACTTGAGTAGCTAGAAGCTGGGGGGCAAGGTCCTATACAGGAAAAGTCACAGAGAAGGAGCACCTGAAAAGTATGTGGAAGTTCTCCTTCAGATCTTTGGCCAACTCCTAAACTGTATAGGAGCAGGGTGGGACTCTAGGGCCACATTAGATGGCTGTATCACTGAGCAGAGTTTAGAGGCCACATAGTGCTGGAGAGGTGGGGGTTTGGGCTAGACTTCTCAGTGGGCACCCTGGGCTTTTGACTGGACCTCAAAAAGTCCACTCTAGTGGTAAGGCTCATGTTCTATCAGCAAGGACTATGTCCTAGGAGTAAGGACGAAACTGAGAGAGACCTGCAGTAACAAAGTCCCAAACCCAATCTCAACAGAATTAAGGCAGCAGTTCTTGACTAGGGGCAGTTTTGTTCCCCAGGGGACATTTGACTACATCTGGAAACAATTTGGATTGTCACCGCTGGGAGTTGTGATGCTACTGGTACCAAGTAGGTGAGGGCTGTGGATGTTGCTAAACATCTTACAATGTACAGAACAGCCCCTACCCTATCCTCTTAACAAAGAATGATCCAGCCTCAAGAGTCAAGAGTGACAAGATTGGGAAACCCTGGATTTAGGTGATTAATTTCATTGGCTGCTAGAACCAAGCTCAGTAGTCTTTAGGAGAAGATAACATAATGTAGAGCCTCTTCCATATGTTATCCTTAAAATCCAGCATATAATGAAAAATTACCCAAAAAGAACACTTACTTCACTGTATTACAGTTATTATATACTTCACTTGGCTCAGACGGTAAAGCATCTGTCTACAATGTGGGAGACCCGGGTTCGATCCCTGGGTTGGGAAGATCCCTTGGAGAAGGAAATGGCAATCCACTCTAGTACTATTGCCTGGAAAACCCCATGGACAGAGGAGCCTGGTAGGCTACGGTCCATGGGGTCGCCAAGAGTTGGACACGACTGAGCGACTTCACTTTCTTTCTTTCACTTCTATTAGACTATGAGATTTAAGAGTAATAAACACACTCTGTTTCCCTCCATCCCATTCCAATGGTGAAAGTACAAGTCACTCAGTCGTGTCCAGCTCTTTGTGACCCCATGGATTATACAGTCCATGGAATTCGCTAGGCCAGAATACTGGAATGGGTAGCCTTTCTCCGATAATCAAGAAAAAAGAGGGGCTTCCCTGGTAGTCTAGTGGTTAAGAATCTGCCTTGCAATGCAGGTGACATGAGTTCAATCCCTGGTCTGAGAAGATTCCACATGCCACAGACCAACTCTCAAGCCCTTGAGCTACAACTACTGAGCCCACACGCTGCAACTACTGAAGCCCGAATGCCTAGAGCCTGTGCTCTGCAACGAGAGAATCCGCCACAAGGAGAAGCCCGTGCACCGCAACGAGGAGCTCGCACTTGCCGCAACTAGAAAAAAGCCCATGCAGTAATGAAGACCCATCGCAGTTAAAAATAAAACAAAATAAAGAAAAAAGAAAACAACCAATAAAAGCAGAAGTAGAACTAGAGATAAGCCAGATATTAGAGCTAGCAAGTAGAGAAGTCAAAGTAACTATGATTAAGATTTCAAGAAAATAGAGGAAAAGACAGACAAAAATAATGAAAGGGAGAGAATTTCAATAGAGAATTGGAATCCATGAAAAAAAGTTAAACTGGTGTTTAGAAATACAAGATACAGTATCTGAAATTATGAAGTTACTGACTGGATTTAACCCCAAACTGGGCAGAGCAGAACATAAAATTAGTGAGCTATGTATGAGAGATAATATATGAAAACTTCAGAAGTAAATGGGAGAATACGTTTGTGGCCATAGGATAATTAGGACATTTAAAATAATTAATAAACTGGACTTCATTTAAATTAAGAATGTCAATTTATCAAAAGGTACCATTAGGACAGTGAAAAGGCAAGCCATGGGCTGGGAGAAGATATTTGTAATACATATATCCAACAAAAAGTCTTGTATCCAAAATATAAATTTAGCTTTCACAATGAGACAACCAATAAGAAATGGACAACCCAATAAAAAATGGACAAACAACATATGCCAACACTTTACAAAAGATGAAATCAGAGTAGCCAATAAGTGTATGAAAAGGATCTTTATATTGTAAGTTATGAGAAAAATACAAATTCAGCTCACACAATGAGATATTGGTAGACACTCACCGAAATGACTAAAATGAAAAACTAAAAATATCAAGTGTGATGAAGATGTGGAACCATGGAACTCTGTCTTCCATTGCTTATAGGAAGAAATCAGTACAACTACTTTGGGAAACTGTTGGGCAGTATTGACTAAATCCATAAGTACACAATATAACCCAAAAATATCCTTTCTGTATGGTTGTGTTCACCAACTGACATAGATAAGAATGTTTGCAGAAGTTTTAATTTACAATAACCCAAACTAAATACAACACAGATGTTCATCAACATTAGAATGAATAAACTGACTTCATCATATAATGGACTAGTCTACTGCAATGAAAAACAAGCTACTGATTCATGCAACAGTATGGTTAAATAGCTTGACAACATGTTGAAGATGTACTGTGTGATTCCATTTAAATGAAGTTCAAAACCAGGTAAAACTGATTTATGGTGATATAGTTCAGAATGGTTACTATTTGGAAGGGGTGTGGTGATCGACTGTTCCATTTTTCCTGGAACTGAGGGGTTTCACAGAATGTGAAACTTTTGGGGCTGAAACAAGTTTAGTGTCAAGAAAATCAGATGGTTGGTCACCCTAGAGGCAGTCTTTTTAGGGAAGGGACATGAAAGAGCCTTCTGAGGGGCTGGAAATGTTCAGTATCTTGATGTGGACAGTAGTTACAGGAATGAACACATGTGTAAAAATTTAGCTCTACATGTTATATATGCACGTTTAAGTACATAGGTTATACTTTGATTGAAAAACTTAGAAAAGAACTCTATTTTTCAAAGTATCAGGTGAAAATAAACTACAGACCAGGGCCATGGGGAGAATTTGGGTGGATAACAAAATGAAGGCCCAATGTTCATAATGTTTGCCTGTCTTCTTTGACACGTATTTGGCCTTTGATCTGAAAAGGGTAGAGCAAAACAGTGGTGAACAGGAATGGGGTGCCAGAATGTGTAAAGGAAGCTTTCATTGTTTGGAATGAGTTTTCCCACCTGGAAGATTCACAAAGACCTTGCAAACAATATTGCTGAATCTTGGGCAGTGAAAGGGGAAAACGGAAAAGGCATAAAAATTCATTTCTGATATTCAAAGGAGCAAGAGGATAGGTTTTGCAAAGTACTGCATGATAGGAAATATTATTGACAAGGTATTAATAAAATGATTTGTGTACCTCTAAACTGTGGAAAGTTCTGAAAGAGATGGGAATACCAGACCACCTGACCTGCCTCTTGAGAAACCTATATGCAGGTCAGGAAGCAACACTTAGAACTGGACATGGAACAACAGACTGGTTCCAAATAGGAAAAGGGGTATGTCAAGGCTGAATATTGTCACCCTGCTTATTGAACTTCTATGCAGAGTACATCATGAGAAACACTGGGCTGCAAGAAGCACAAGCTGGAATCAAGATTGCCAGGAGAAATATCAATAACCTCAGATATGCAGATGACACCATGCTTATGGCAGAAAGTGAAGAGGAACTAAAGAACCTCTTGATGAAAGTGAAAGAGGAGAGTGAAAAAGTTGGCTTAAAGCTCAACATTCAGAAAACTAAGATCATGGCATCTGGTCCCATCACTTCATGGGAAATAGATGGGGAAACAGTGGAAACAGTGTCAGACTTTATTTTTGGGGGCTCCTGCAGATGGTGGACTAGATGGTGACTGTGGATGGTCACTGCAGATGGTGACTGTAGCCATGAAATTAAAAGACGCTTACTCCTTGGGAGGAAAGTTATGACCAATCTAGATAGCATATTCAAAGGCAGAGACATTACTTTGCCAACAAAGGTCCATCTAGTCAAGGCTATGGTTTTTCCAGTGGTCATGTATGGATGTGAGAGTTGGACTGTGAAGAAAGCTGAGCGCCGAAGAATTGATGCTTTTGAACTGTGGTATTAGAGAAGACTCTTGAGTCCCTTGGACTGCAAGGAGATCCAACCAGTCCATCCTAAAGGAGATCAGTCCTGGGTGTTCATTGGAAGGACTGATGTTAAAGCTGAAACTCCAATACCTTGGCCACCTCATGCGAAGATTTGACTCATTGGAAAAGACCCTGATGCTGGGAGGGATTGGGGGCAGGAGGAGAAGGGGACGACAGAGGATGAGATGGCTGGATGGCATCACTGACTTGATGAACATGAGTTTGAGTAGACTCCGGGAGTTGGTGATGGCCAGGGAGGCCTGGTGTGCTGCGATTCATGGGGTTGCAAAGAGTCGGACACGACTGAGCGACTGAACTGAACCGAGAAGAGGAAGAGATGATCTTAAGTCATTACCAGGGAATCATTTAACAGAATTATTCTAGAATAACTCATTTTTCTTTGATCTGGCCTTTGGCATTTCTACTTTTTAAAATGTATTGAATGTTTCTGTGGCTTAATAAATGGTTTTTTAAATGTAACACATGTATCAATTATATCTACCAATTTTTCAAGCAAATATCTTTATAGATTATATATTATATACTATGTAGATAGTCAATCCCCAGGACTCTGAGACAAGCTACACTCTACCAAAAGCGTTTGCTCCAGAGTAGGTTGCTATAGTGATAGGGATAGCTAGATAGCCAGGAAAGACATCATAGAAAGAACAAAGGATGGCTTGATTGATTTAAGAAGGGGCTTGGTTGGCTAACATCTAAGTTCAGGAAAAGCTGAGGGCCCAGGGAAGATGAAGTCTGCTCTGATGGTCTGTCTTGGTGACTGTCCAGCCTTCAGTAATGCTTTTTCTGGGGACTGCCTCTATTCTGCATTTGAGACTCATAGGGAAGGAGCCACTGGCAACTCATATCTACCTTTCCTGAGTCTTCTCTTGCCTCCGTTTTTCTCTCCTAACCTGTCTGTGTCAAGGGAAACCTTTCACTGTCTCCTTTTCATTCATGAGATCAAGAATAATTTAGGAGTCATTTTCGAGGATGCGTTGGATAATCTATGAGTCCTGTTTCTTTAAAAAAAAATTTATTTTTGACATGTGCACACTGCTATATTTATTTATTTATGGCTCGCCAGAGCTTCCCTGGTGGCTCAGATGGTAAAGAATCTGCCTGCAGTGCAGGAGACCTGGGTTTGATCCCTGGGTCGGGATGATCCCCTGGAGAAGGGAACAGTAATCCACTCCAGTATTGTTGCCTGGAGAATTCCATGGACAGAGGAGGCTGATGGGCTATAGTCCATGGGGTCGCAGAGTCGGACACAACTGAGCAATGATGCATACACACCCTGCTGAGTTATCAGACTTCATTGCATATGCTTTGTCTCCCCCACTGGGGTGTTATCTCTCAGAGTGCAGGAGCCTTGTCTAGACAGCCTATACCCTCCTAGGGTCTAGGATATGTCCTGCACATACCCCTTCAATATTTTTTCATAAAATTTAAACAAAAAGAAAATTTATCATTCATTTAGCAGTTACCTGTAAAACTATATTCTGATTAAAAGGCTAATATGCACTTTGGTTACTTTATTTCTCTTAATGTATGTGTATGGTGGCTTAGTCGCTAAGTCGTGTCCAACTCTTGTGACCCCATGGACTGTAGCCCACCAGGCTCCTCCTCTGTCCATGGAATTTTCCAGATAAGAATACTGCCGTTTCTTTCTCTAGGGGATCTTCCGAACCCAGAGATTGAACTTGGGTCTCCTGCATTGCAGGCAGAGTCTTTACTGACTGAACTCCCTGTGCCTCTTGCGTCCCCTACATTGGCAGGCAGGTTGTTTACCACTAGCGCCACCTGGGAAACCCACCTCTTATTGTATTTATGTAAAAAAAGGAATTGAGACAAAGGAAGTAAAATTGCCAGGCATCTTGCTTTAAACAAAGCTTCCTGAACACTCTATACCACCATCTAGTGGGAGAAAAAACTTCACTTCCCACCTGACAAGAAACAGGGTTAGCGTATAGAACAATGTCCAGAGTGGATGGCAGTTGAGGGGATGGGAGGAGGACCCGATGGAGGAACTGTTTTTCCTCTGATTAGCCACGTGCTGCTGAGGGTGGCTGCTTCTTGGCACTTGCGTAACAGCAGAGGAAGCCTTCTTTGTGGTTTTGTGAACAAGCACATCATGATAAACTCTGGGTGCTGTCCTTGTCCATGGCTCTATTTGTGGGCTAGTAATTTAGGCTGTGGGATATTCCCGTCAGAACAATGCAGGTTTTGGAGGAGAAAAGTCATGGTTTTATTAGCGTAAGTGCCACAGACACACACCCACACACACTGCATTGTTCACCCTTTTGCTGATTCCTGGTCCAGTCCAGCCTCCTTGGCAGCCCTTAGCTGCAGTGTGTTGCCTGTGGCTCAAGAGAGGGTCCTTGGTATTAATACAAAATTGCACTTGGCATCTGATGGTGAGCCCTGGATCTTTTCATCCAAGTTGACTTTTCTAAGCAACGCCAACAGTCCAGGTTCTGAGGGCCCTGCACCAGTCAGATCCCTCCTGCCTTCAATTTTCTTTTATTTCTTCATTTCTCCTTCCTTCCCTGCCTTGCCAATTTTCTGAGTCAACTCATCAGTTTCTTGTGGCTCCTTTTGTCTCCTCCAAACACACATCAGCACATCCTCACTCAAATACGCACACTTGAGGGTCCTGGCCTAGATCCCTGGGGGAAAGTGGCTCTTGAGGGATTCAGAGAAAGCACACTGAAGCCATGCTGAATGGCCTTGCCAATAGGCAGAGTTGGCATCGGGCCATTTAATATAGAGTTGAAGGATGAGGCAAGTCTCCCTACCATCCATTCTACAGTCTCTCTCCACTTGACTCCTAAAACTCCCCTGTGAAAAGAGAAATACTGTAATGTCTAAATTAGAAATCAGGACTTCATGTCTGACCGATTATCAGAAAAATAGGGTAGAGCTATTTGGCCAAGTCTGGGATGAATTGGCAGTTACACAGATGTCACCTCATAGTCCAGCTGAAATCATGACAGAGGCTGCTTGCAGGGAACACTATCGAGGAGAATTCCAGGGCCACATCTGGGCTTTGTGGGGGAAATAATGCGGGGAGGTATTAGGAAGGCCTGAGCTAGTTATGGGATGGGCTAGTGGGAGCATCTTAATACTGACTTTACACACAAATGGTTTCTCAGAGGGCTACAGTGAAATGCTATTAGCTGTTAACATCCTGGCATGAATTAAATTATTAATGTCACCTGTCACCTGTCAGGGCTCTAAGGGAATGGAGTCAGAGGATTGGTGAAGTTTTGTAAATGGCTTCTTTTTCATTTTTTTATTAAGGTAAATTTTATATCGTGTAAAATTCCTTATTTGGACCATTTTAAGGTGAACAATTCAGTGGCTTTTAGTTGTACAACTATCACCACTATCTAACTCCAGCAATGCTCATCACCCCAAGAGATACCGTGTATCTATTCAAGAGTCACTCTTAATTCTCTTCTCCTCTCAGCCCGTGGCAACGACTACAATATGGATGGGCTTCCCAGGTGGGGATAATGGTAAAGAACCCACCCGCCAATGCAGGAGATGTAGCAGACGCAGGTTGGACCCCAGGGTGGGGAAGATCCCCTGGAGAAGAAAATGGCAACCCATTCCAGTACTCTTGCCTGAAGAATTCCATGGACAGAGGAGCCTAAAGGGCTACAGTCTGTGGAGTTGCAAAGAGTTGGACTCAACTGAGCAACTAACACTTTTACCTTCAGGACTCAACCACAGTTTCTCGTCCCCAGGGGTCTTCTGTTTCTACCACAGCATCTATACTCTTCAAGGTAGGTGACACTAGATGTACCTGGCAGGTAGCTTTGGACTTTTTAGCCCCCCTAGGATAATCTCCACTGCATTATGTAGTGTCTAGAAATGAGGGAAAGAGGGAGTCTTCCTTAGTTCAAAGCCCAAGACCAGCTTAGTCACTTTCTGGGAAATCCCAAATGTATCTTAGGCACCAGGAAGTTCTGTCCTTTGGTCCGTGGTCCAGGTCCCAGGTGCAGGTAGTCTAGGGCCGGTGGCTTGGGAGAACTGTGCCTGTCAGCAAGGGAGCAGACAACAATGAGAGCAGGAAGAAGTGATGGGATTTTCAAGGGGTTCTGAAACAATTCCTTGTGTATCTTGTTTTACTCTTCCTGGGGACTCCTATTTGTTCTTGAGCACATATTTGAGGCAAAGCCCAGGAGGTCTCATGTTAGTCTTTCCCATGTGGCCAGCCTGAGAATGACAGATGGTGGGTACCCCAGGCCAGTGCAGGGAGGGTGTTTCTGCAGGCAGAGGATGTGTCTGCAGGCGCAGAAAGAGGCACAAGGCCATTACACCTAGGGTGTGTACCATGGTGTGGGCTTTGATATCTGCCCTCTGTTTCATGTTTCTGCCCAGTGTTGAGCAGCTCCCATAAGGTTCTTCCCACCTGAGTCTCCAATTCCTATCTCCCACACCAACTCCAAGACCCTTAGGCTGGGTCCTGCCACCACCTCTCCAGCCTGGGAATAGCTTGACTTCCTCTGGCTTATTTTCTCCCCATTCCAGGCCAATGAGATTCGTAAAGTAGAGTACAAAAGGACCACGTGTAAAGTTCAGTGTCAGATGATGGCCATGTTACCAGCAGCTTGATTCCTCTTGATTTCGAAGCAGTTTCCACACAACCATAAGGCAAAGTCACATGGTCTTGCCACGTGGTTGAGATATCTAGGGACCAGTGATTCTGCTTTGTTGTGGGTGACTCATCTTGAACACACCAAAGGGAAGGTCTATTAGTGCTCAGAATTTACCTGGGCAGCCTTATGTGCCCATTTGAAGCGGCTAGTGGTCTGGGGACTTCGAGAAACAATCTTGGCATGCCCTCGAGGAATGCCAAATCCTCCAGCCTCATCATGGCAGGAAGATTGAGGTGAGTTCTTCTTTCTCATCTTTGCTAAAGGTGAGTGGCTCCTCAATCTTTTGAGGTGGCATTGTCTGCCCTAAAGGGCTGGGCTGGATGTGTGTGGAGGTCCATGACTATGTTGGTTTGGATAAAAATCAGATGATACCAGCAATGACAGTGCAGGAGGGGACAAACACAGGGTAAGATGTCACCAGCAATGTGCCAAAGCTCTGAAGGCAGCCTACTCATGGGAGTGGGTCGGAACTCTTGAATGGGAGGAGGGAGCTGCGTTACTGGAGTCTGCCTTCGCAGTGACTTAGGTTTGGTTCTTCTTTATGGTGGGAGATGAAAAAGGAAGCTGATTTTCAGAGTAGGGTCTCTGGATCATGAAAGAGGATTATGGAAGGATATATGGAAGATTCTAAGACAGTCACATGAAGTATAGAGAATAGACTTATGGACATGGGCAGGGGAAGGAAGGAGAAGGTAAGATGAACAGAAAGAGTATCATGGAAGCATATACACTACCATATGTAAGATAGACAACAGAAATTTGCTGTAGAACTCAGAAAACTCAAATCAGGGCTCTGTAACAACCTAGAGAAGGAAATGGCAACCCACTCCAGTGTTCTTGCCTGGAGAATCCCAGGGACGGGGGAGCCTGGTGGGCTGCCGTCTATGGGGTCACACAGAGTCAGACACGACTGAAGTGACTTAGCAGCAACAACCTAGAGGTGGGAGGATGGAGGTGGGAGGGAGGTTCAAGAGGGAGGGGAACATAGGTATACCTGTGGCTAATTCATGTTGATGAATGGCAGAAACCAATGCAATATTGTAAAGCAATTATCCTTCAATTAAAAATAAAATTGTTATGAATATTCTAAAAAAGAACAGTGACAGTTTAGGGGTTAGCAAACATTGTAGGTGAGCTAATCCCTTTTGGGGGAGGGGGCAAGGTTGGTGAGGGTCATCCCGTCAGATGTTCAGACCAGAGATGGCAGCTAGGAACTCTTTCCCAAAGAGTCCCTCAGGGTCACATCAGAGAGAATGGAGAATGACAATGGGAGGAGTCCCTACAACTAAACCACTTTGTGAAGTTGCTCAGTCGTGTCTGACTCTTTGTGACCCTATGGACTGTAGTCTGCCAGGCTCCTCTGTCCATGGGATTTTCCAGGCAAGAATACTGGAGTGGTTACCGTTTCCTTCTCCAGCGGATCTTCCCGACCCGGGGATCAATCCTGGGTCTCCTGCACTGCAGTCAGACTCTTTATTGTCTGAGCCATCAGGAAACCTCTTTAGTTCCTATCTCGTCACAAGCCATGTTGTTTCATGACACTGTTTTGTCCCACTTTAGACAAACTACAATTCCTTTTGCCCAGACAGACTGAGATGTGAGCTGGCAATGGTACCCTCTGTTCTCCTGCACCCCACAGCCAGGACACTCACCTGCACCAGGTCTGGTGTGAGTCGCTTGGCCTGCAGCCATTTCTGGAACCTCCCTGTTTTCCGCAGGACACGCTCAATACTGCAGGTCTTGGGGGCAGCTGCGGAGGCACAGATTCTCCCGTCTGAGATCTTGTTTTGCTGTTTGCTGACCAGCCTTGAGATCTCCACTGGACGCCAGGTTTTGAAATCATCTGAGTAATTTGCAGAGTAAGAAGGCAAGTCATCAGGAGGTGGTCCGAGGTGTAAGGCCAGCCTGTTGTCAAACCTGAAAAAGGATCAGCCATTTTCAGATCAGCCTGGGAGCTGGAGAGAAGGAACTAGGCAGGGACCAGTCATACTGCCAGAGCCAGCAGAGCCTGGGGACAGGGACATAGGGGCCCACATCTGCCTGGATCCATTTCTTCTCCTTAGCTTGGGATGCTCCAGGCTCTTTCTGTCAAAGGACTATTTTTGTTTTCTCAGGCTTAAGGAAGTTTATATGTGATGTCAGAAAAGGTGAGGGATCTGCATACCGGACACAAACTTTATCTTCTTCACTTAACTGGCTTTCTGTGAAGGCAGCAGTTTTACACATGCTGGTACCTTTGATTCTCCTCATGTCCCATCCCCACTTTACAGATGTGGAAGCAGGCTTACAGAGCTTAAGTGCCTTGCCCAAGGTCAGATAATATGTGGCTAAGCAGGGGTGCAAACCCAGGGCTCTCTGTCAGCAAAACCCACGATCTTTCTCCTTCGCTACCCTGGTTCTAGCTGCGGTGTGCGGAATCTAGTTCTCTGGCCCCTTGCATTGGGAGTGCGGGGTCTTAACCACTGGACTACCAGAGAAGACCTGAAACTATAATTCTTGAAGAAGCTTATCATCCTGCACTGGGGGGAGCACTACCCCCTTTATATCCAACCCCAAATGGCCCCATCAATTTTTCTTTCAGTCCAAAGATTTAAGTTTGTGGTCCCAGCCAAGTGTCAGGGAACAGTGGCTGTTAAAGGGTCAGCAGACTCAAAGCTATCTGGGATCCAGGAGGTGTGTGATTCCACACAATGGGGGAGAGGCACTGGCCTATTACCATTTGCTGATTTTCTATGCCCAATCCACAGTGACCCTTTTCTCCAGTCATCTCTCTAGCTGTGTGCCAACATTTCCATCAAGAAAGAATGCTAGATCTTCTTCTCATTCATATATGAAAAATTACTAAGAAAATTGTGTATCTTCATTATTATTGAGGGTTATACTGCAAATGAAAATTAGGTATATATGTTATATATTTAATTTCTTTTTTAAAAAATAAATAATTATTTTATTGAAGTATAGTTGAATTACAATGTGCTAATTTCTACTGTATAGCAAAGTGATTCAGTTACATGTATATATACATTGTTTTCCATATTCTTTTCCAGTGTGATTTATCACAGGATATTGAATATAGTTCCCTGTGCTATACAGAAGGACCTCATCTTTAACTTAATTTCAATAAGAATCTTTAAATTCTTATTATTGGGCATTACTGGGCAACCTCATGATAATGAGTTTTCGAGGAACTAGCTCCACACTCTACATTGTATTTTTTTCTCGCTTACATGACACAGTTACCCTAAGAGACTGCAAGCTTTTCTAAGAAGATGCTCTAAGAAACTGTCAGTCAATACCTTCTGTGATACTGGACTGTTCAAACTTCAGTGGAAATAGGCACAAAGAATTCTATTCCAGGACATTGCCACAAATCTGTTTAAAAAGACCAAACGCCAAAAACTTGCAAGGAATCAATTTTACTGGCATTTTTAGGACAATCATGGGAATTGATCCTCCACACTGGGAGGATAAGGAAGAGAAGGCAATGGCAACCCACTCCAGTACTTTTGCCTAGAATATCGCATGGACGGAGGAGCCTGGTGGGCTGCAGTCCATGGAGACGCTAAGGGTTGGACACGACTGAGTGACTTCACTTTCACTTTTCACTTTCATGCATTGGAGAAGGAAATGGCAACCCACTCCAGTGTTCTTGCCTGGAGAATCCCAGGGACGAGGGAGCCTGGTGGGCTGCCGTCTATGGGGTTGCACAGAGTCGGACACGACTGAAGTGACTTAGCAGCAGTAGCAGGGCCCTGAGGCAGGCCTGTCTGTTTCCTGTAGCTGCTCTTGTTCATGCGGGTTCAAACCACTTCTCCCCAAGGGCCTGTAACTAAGGGTCTACAACCAGGTGGCTCTTTTAGATAACAATAACAGCAACACACATTTATGAATCACTGTAGCAATCACTTTGCTAAACACTTTATGTGCCATAATTCAGTTATACCTTTCAACAAACCTATGAGGTCAGCGCTGCTGTTATCATGCAGATAAGGAAACTGAGGCACAGAAATGTTAAGTGCTTTACTCCAAGTCACACAGCCAGGAAATGGAGGAAGTAGCCTTCAGGGCTCCAGAGCTTGTACTCTGAACCACTTTGCTGCTACTTAGTCCTTTATCATCCATTTTATGACTTAGCTCTTGGGAACAGACTGGTAACATTATTAGGGGTTATAGCTGTGTGCTAAGTCCCTTCAGTCATGTCTGACTCTTAGTGACCCCATGGACTGTAGCCTACCAGGCTCCTCTGTCCACGGGATTCTCCAGGCAAGAATACTGAAGTGGAATCCCATGCCCTCCTCCAGGGGGTCTGCCCTACCCAGGGATAGAACCCAGATCTCCTGCGTTGCAGATGGATTCTTTACTGTCTGAGTCACCAGGAAAGCCCATGAATACTGGAGTGGGTAGCTTATCCCTTCTCCAGGGGATCTTCCTGACCCAGGAATTAATAGGGAACAGATAGGGAAAGAAGGAAAGGTGACATCATCTGCCAATCATGTGTCTTCAGCCTACCCAGTCAGCCTTAGGAGCTCACTCTCTGTTGCTGAACAACAAACATTGTCCAGTTCTTAATGAGGACAGGTCCTGGAGTGCTAATGCTCGTCTGGCAACAGCATTTCAGCTTACCATCTGAAAGCCTGAGATGGGTTTTCTCATAAGGTAGCATCATGATCATTTTTCAAAGTGGAGAAATGTTTGGAGATGAACAAGAACAAGATGAGCAAACACACCTTTGGAAAGAGAGGCGAAGGATGTGAATTTGCAGACTATTAACAAAGAAGAAATACAAAAGGTCAAGAAGTCTGAAAAAAGGGCTCAACTCAGAAGAATATACAAAGCAAAAATAATAGTAATAGTAAACATTTCTGAGTATGCAAGAAGTAAACTCTATAGGAAGAAGTCTCCATTTGGATATGTATACATATATGTCTCAAAAATTTAAAAAGTCACTATATTTTTTGACCCAGAAATTTTACCTTTTAGAATTTGTTATAGGAATTAATTACTGATATGCATATCACATAGGAGGAGGTTCAACATAGCACTGTTTTTAATAACATAAAGTGCAAAAAACCCTAGTTGTCCTACCACAGTGATTTAGTTAAATAAATTAGGATTGACTGACACAATCGAATATCACAAAACTGCTAAAAATCAAATTGTGGGGAATAGTTAATGTGGAAAAATCTTCCCAATATATTGTTAAATAAAAGTTTGCAAAAGAGTGCATAATATGCTCACATTTTTGTTGAAAAAACTTTAATCCACACTTAGCAAAAAGGTAGTAAGGGTCATACACCAAAATGTTAATGAAGCGGTGATCCTTGGTGAGGAATTGTCTGAGATCTTTATTTTGTGTTTTCTCTAATTGATATTTCCTGAAGATTCTAAAATAAAGATATATCACTTTAAAAATAAGGAAATAACTATTTACAATGTAGAGAAAAGGACTATAAACAAGGCTACATTTCCAGACCCATTCACTGGCCTCAGTTTCCTTGCATTGAGAATGTGACTTCTCAACGTGAAGCGTTCCAGACCCCAACCTGCCCTGCCTGGTGATTTCCTGCTTGGATCTGCACACTTCCCTTTCAGGCAGGCACATGTGGAAAATGAATTCTGAGGGAGGTGAAGTAATATCCTGAACTCAAACTGGAACACAAACCTATTTGGGGAAATGCTTCCTGAATTTGGCCATTATTTGCCTGATGAGAAAAGCCTCATTTCTTTCCACTTGGTGAAGAGTCGACTGTAAGATTAATATATTCTTATTTACTTATCTGGAGGGGGAGGTGAATCTGGAGCTCTTCCTCAGGTGAATCCCTTAATTTCCCTCCCTCCTATCTTAAAATATGTCCATACTTTCACTGCCTTCTTTCTCTAAGGAATCAGTCCCACCCACTTCCCCTGTGTTACTGGTTTTATTCATCCTATTTCTTAGGTGGGAATTCTTGAGTTCATTTTCCACATCTCCATCTTTCTTTCCTCTCGCATTGAGTTGATCAACAAAATAAGTCTCCAGCTAAATTGACTTGCATCCTTCCTGCCCAGCTTTGTTCTCAATGATCTTTCTCTTGGACGAGAACTGGTCTGTATCACCTGGCCATTCTGCACACTGCTTTCCAGAAGATCTTTGCAAAATACTGGCCTCATCTTGTCCCCACCCTATGTAACACCCTCACCATTGCCTGCTACAGAACTCCTATAAGTGGAAGTCTTTCAATTTTTCAACATTCAAAATACCTTAAAAATGATAATAGAATATATATATAATCTTCCCTGGTGGCTCAGACGGTGAAGAGTCTGCCTGCAATGCGGGAGACCTGGGTTCGATTCCTGGGTGGGAAGATCCCCTGGAGAAGGCAATGGCAACCCACTCCAGTACTCTTGCCTGGAAAATCCCATGGATGGAGGAGCCTAATAGGCTACATTTCATGGAGTCGCAAAGAGTCGGACACGACCGAGCAACTTCACTTTCACTTTCATATATATATATATACACACACGTGTGTGTGTGCTCAGTTGTGTCTGACTCTTGGTGACCCCATAGACTATAGCCTGCCAGGCTCCTCTGTCCATGGGATCTTTCCAAGCAAAAATACTGGAGTGGGTTGCCATTTCCTCCTCCAGTGAATCTTTCCAATGCAGGGCTCGAACCTGCGTCTCCCGTGTCTCCTGCTTGGCAGGCATTTTCTTTACCACTGAGCCACCTGGGCAATCCATATATATGCACTACCATATATAAAATAGATCACTAATAAGGATCTGCTGTGTAGCACAAGGAATTCTACTCAGTATTCTGTAATAACCTATAAAGGAAAAGAATCTAAAAAAGAATGAATATATGTGTATAGAGAACTGATTCACTTTTCTATATACCTGAAACTGACATTACATTGTAAATCAGCTACACTCCAATAAAAATTTTTAAAAAACAGTCTACTAGGAAAAGTTCATTTCAACTCCCTGTGATATCTACCATCTCACAAAAGAAGTTCAACATTTTTATTGGTATTTTCTGTTTGTTTCTGTTTAGTAACTTAGTGGAATACTCACGTTTTGGTTAATATAGATAATAAAATTATTGTCAGTTAATGCCTTCTGCCTGGTCACCAAACCTTACAAGCCAGAGGCAGAGCCTTGAGGGAGGGCATAAGAGAAGAGGTCTATTACAAAGTGTCTTTGATACTGAGAAGGCTGGAGACCACTGGCTCACAGGTTAGGGTCCCAATTCCTTGATATGGCATTCAAGGCCCCCTGCCCCTTGCAATGTCCTCCTTGTGCCATGCCTCCACATGGGCCCCATGCTCCAGCCACGAAGGCACACCTCTGGGCCTTTGCTTAAGCTGATCCTTCTACCTTAAGCTGCTCTCCTCCCACTTAATTTCAGCTCATCATCCTTCATGGCTGTGCTCAGAAGCCCTTCTCTAGTCCCCATTTGGAATTAATATTCTCTCCCTGGAGTTCCCCAAAGTCTTTTACACTTCACTTCTGGCCTGCCTCAGATTAGGCCTTATTGCTGTTTGTAACACTGTTCCCTACCTCCTGAACCCCTGGAGGGCAAGGACCAGAGTTATAGCAATGTCATTATAGCACATCCTGGGCCTTGGCCATAGTAAAGGTTCATTGAACATGAGTTGACAGGGTTGATTCCAGAGTGTGGTACCATTCTCTGGGGAGAGCCAGGTGCATGAGATTTATTAAACTTAGGTTTTCCTCTGATCAAGGTAACAGTTCACAACAGAAAACTCATTCAGAAACTTTGGAGCAAACTGCTTTGGTTTGAGTCCCAGATATGCCACTTATTAGGTGGTGACCTTGAGCCAGTCACTGAACCTTGCTAGGTTTCCGTTCACTATCTGAATCATGGGTGCGAATCACTAACTCCCAGGATTGTTGTGAGGTGAAAATAACAATAGCTTAAAAACGTTCGTCACATAGTAAGCTTTCTATAAATTTTATTTCCCTACTACTATGAGAAATGAACTTGGTAAACTCAATAGTCCCGGGCTACTTCATTCATGGAAAAGAAAACTTTAAAACTTTATGCTCCCACTTCCAAAGGAAGTGTTGGATTTAGCATTTAGAGCTGGAATTAGACTTCATACCTTCCCTCCTCTCCATCCCAACCTTAACCCATTACCACTATAATTAAATGGCTTTGCTTCAGCTCGCACCCAAAAACTACACCCTGACTTATTTTCAAGAAATTCCTGGACCTCATCACATGAAGGGAACAACATTTTGCCCCTTAGAGTTATCCAACTGAGATTCTGACCTTATTTCTTCTTTAAAGAACTTCTTGCAAATAGATGTCCCGATGCAGGCGTTACATTTATCAAGACCGAGGAAAGTCCTTCCCAAACTGTAGCTCGTTCGGACTCGGGACACCGGAGAAGGAGAGGGAGAAGCCGGTGAAGAGACAGAGTAGCTCAGGCTGGAGACCCACAGCAGCAAGAACGGCCAGCCCAGGTGGAGGGCGGCCGCTTTGGGCCCCAGCCGGGGCTCCATCGCAGGCTCAGGATTCCAGCTGCACCCACTTAGGGCTGTGCAGAGGCAGGTCTTGGCAAAAGAGAAGGGGCTGGCTTTAGGGCGCTGACCCCATCCCAGCTTCACAAGTTTCTGCTGGAGGATGCTAAGGACCTTGGGGCTAATGAGGCTGGGGAGGAGGTGAGGAAGTCCGTGGAGGATGCTGATAAAACCGTTTCCAGAGTTACTCTTCCTCTGCCCCGGGGCGGCTGCTACAGGCTGGGGAGGGGCTGAAGGGCAGATTTCGGGATGGACAATGGCCAGGGCCTCCCTATGCAGTCCTTTTGACAAACACAGGATATCCTGGCTGTGCAGGAAAGGTCCAGGCAGGATGTATGTCCGACCTGGTTTCCACCTGGGAGTTTTAAAGGATCCTGAAGGCCTCCACCCTCCACTGTTTTAATTCTGGGTGTATCTGTCCCTATGGATCACATACACACACACACACACATACATACACACACACACACACACACACCGACCCCTTCCCAGTCCCCTGCCGTGGATAATTTGGCCTGCCCCTTCACCAGCCATATTTGGCTATGAAAGAACTAGAAGTCAGTTCACCAACCATTAAGCA
This sequence comes from Oryx dammah, assembly GCF_014754425.2. Lineage (NCBI taxonomy): Eukaryota > Metazoa > Chordata > Mammalia > Artiodactyla > Bovidae > Oryx > Oryx dammah. Next base: position 89,710,596 of record NW_024070207.1, on the reverse strand, counting down.
GCACATTTTGATTTGAAAGGTGAAACCTTTTTACCACTTAGGGCAGGAGTCCCCAAACATTTTGGCAACAGGGACTGTTTCGTGGAAGACAAATTTCCCGTGGACAACGGGGGTGGGGAGATGGTTTGGGGATGATTCAAGCACATCACATTCATTGTGCAGTTTATTTCTATTAGTATTACATTGTGTTATATAATGAAATAATTATACAGCTCACTGTAATGGGAGCCCTGAACTTGTTTTCCGAGCTTAGGTGGTGACAAGAGTGATGGGGAGTAGCTGTAAATATGGGTGAAGCTTTGCTCACTCACCCACTGCTCACCTCCTGCTGTGCAGCCCAGGTCCTAACAGACCATGGAGCAGTTCTGGTCAATGGCTGAGGGTTGGGGAGCCCTGGCTTAGGAAACAGAAGAACTCAATAGAGATTATGCTTCAGCTCCTCTTGCCTATCTGAGAAGGAAGGAGGGGAAAGGACCTGATGGCCTCTGGTGTGATGGGGAAAGCACCAGAAAGATCCTTGTGCCTGCATCCAGCTGTGTCTACCCTTCTCCCCACTTACCTGAAAATCCCTCTTCCTTTAGCTTAGTTGGTAAAGAATCCACCTGCAATGCAGGAGACCCCGGTTCAATTCCTGGGTAGGGAAGATCCACTGGAGAAGGGATAGGCTACCTATTCCAGTATTCTTGGGCTTCCCTGGTGGCTCAGCTGGTAAAGAATCTGCCTGTAGTGCAGGAGACCTAGGTTCGATCCTGGGTTGGGAATATTCCCTGGCAAAGAGTATGTCAACCCACTCCAGTATCCTGGCCTGGAGAATTCCATGGACTGTATAAGAGACTGTCGCAAAGAGTCAGACATAATTGAGCAACTTTCATTCCCTTCTTAGTGGCCAGGCTGACTTGGTGGGACTGGATGCCCCAGGATGGCCTTCCTCCTGACACCAAGATAAGGTCCAGAGCATGAGGTAGATGGCTGTGCTAATTAAGGCAGGCTTGGGTTGAGAGAGGGGAAAAGGGAGTCAAGAGGAGGCTGGGGATGGCCTCTGAAGAACTGGGGAGTTTTGCTAAAGATTGGTAGGAAGAGCAGGGTAAGGGCAGTTCTCTGATGGTTAAGCATGTGCTTATTAGCTAACTGTATATCCTCCTCAATGAAATGTCATTTTGTTATTGTTGTTGTTGTTGTGAAGTTGTGAGAATTCTTTATATATTCTAGACACTAGTTCTGTGTTGGTTAGGTGGCTTGCAAATATTTTGTCCCAGGTGGTAACTTGTCTTTCATCTTCTTAACAGGGTCTTTTGCATTTATAAAAGGTAGAGAAATACCAAACATGGTACAGGGCTAAGTACAGATCCTTGGAGAAAGTGCTAGAAATGATGTTCTAGATTCAATGTGATTTAACAAAATATATATTACACCAGGTTTCTCTGGTGGCTCAGTGGTAAAGAATCCACCTGCAATGCAGGAGTCATGGATTTGATCCCTGGGTGGGGAAGATCCCCTGGAGAAGGGGATGGCTACCCACTCCAGTATTCTTGCTGGGAGAATCCCATGGACAGAGGAGCCTGACGGGCTACAGTCCATGGGGTTGCAAAGACATGGGCAACTGAGTGCACATTCATATTGTACTTACTGTTACCTCAAGGCTTTAGTTTAGGTCCTGCAGATGGTATCAGCAGCAGGGGGACCAAGAGCTCAGGAAAGGTGGTCATGGATAGTACAGCAGTAGCTTGCTACACCAGGGGCTTGATTCAGCTCCTGATATCAGGCACTGATCAGAGTTACCAGCTGTTCCAGTGTGCCCAGGGCTGTCCTGATATTAGTCCTGAAATCTCAGGTAACCCATTAATCTTGGGAAAACTCAAATGATTGATCACCCTAGTACTGGTAGACCTCCCATACGAGGTATATGAGATGACATTTCAGGTGTGCCATTTGGCTATTAGACTAAATGATAACGTTAAAGGTTGGAGGTCTTGAGAGACACTTTGGAAGCAGACCTATAGGTATCACACACACACACACATACACACACACCACACAGAGGTTTTTAAAAATTTAGTTAACTTTAACATTTTCTCACTCATTAGATATTCTTCTATGAGACCATTTATAAATACTCTATTCTACTACATAGGTATAGCACAATTATTTAACAAATCCCTTGTTTTTGACACTTTGGTTGCTGATGGGTAGGATTTTGACAGCAGAAATTCCTCAGAATGATGAAAAACAGACTTTTTTCCTCACTTCAAAAATGCCATGAATTGTAATATCCAGTATCAATTGAAGTAGCAGCTTTTTAGAGGAAAAATATAAGAAACATGATATCAAGTATCCATTTAAAAATGATCGAGATTATCCTTATAACTTTAAATATCTGCTACTTCCCTTTTTCGAATCCTGACCAAATTTTGAAAGTGTTTTTCACATTTGGAGTCTGAACATTTTCCTGAGTTGCTGTTTCCATGGACTCACTGCTGTTCATAATGTTCACATGATTCTCGGTCTCTTTGGTACATTTAATTCAGTGACATGGCAAGTATAGCAGGTAAGATTTTCAGTCTATTTGTTCAGATGTGAAGACATACAATTTTACATTTTATAATTCAACCTGATTTCTACTTTGAGCTTTCCATTCTGGATTGCTGGAAAAACTTAGCATGGTTATTTCTTCAGTTTTTCCCTTCTCTGGAATTTCTCTGTGGCTCTGTGGGATTTACTCAACATTCAGCCACTGGATGGAGATATTTGGTACCACTCTCTCTTCTTAATCCCTTCAAACTCTACTTGGGACACATGCTTTAGCCTGCAAGACTGCCCATCATGCCTTTAGATGTACCTTAACTGTCACTTTCTTTCTGGAATTTTGCCACTCCCTTACTCGGGTTCAATCCCTGGGTCAGGAAAATCCCTTAGAGAAGGGAATGGCTACCCACTCCAGTATTCTTGCCTGGAGAATCCCATGGACAGAGGAGCCTGGCAGGCTACAGTCCATGCGGACACAAAGAGTCAAATACGACTGAGTAACTAACAGTTTCACTTTTTCACTTTACCCTTTTGTTCCTAGTACCACCAGGAAGTAGAGCCAAGATTCCCTCTCTTTTAGGCCATATTTGCTTTCTTCCCTGCCATATTCTCCCTCCAAGTAAATGAGAAAGGGACTAACTCTCTGCTTGAACTGGTGGGAGGGGAAGAAAGAGGAAAGGACAAGGGTAACAAAACACAGGTTACTGTCTTCAAACGATTTTCTGTCACACAAAGTATAACAGATTGTGCTTTCATGACTTATTTGGTGGAACCATAGTTTCACTTTTCCCCCTAATTGAGTTATTTGTCACTAGTAGTTAAAGATCTTCTCTTAAAAGTCCACCAGATCCTGTGACAGATAGAGTCTTCAGAACCTGGCAACAGTTCTTCATGACATATGCTCCACCAGGGCAGAGATCTTCCCTTCTTTTGCCTCAAGTATCCAGAGCAGTTTATAGCATACGCTGCCTCATTTTAAGTAAAAATTAGCTATCCAAAGTTAATATACAGCTGCAATGACAATTAGATGAACCGATCCCTTTTACATATTGCAAAATTCTCAGTCACAGGCAGCAAGGAGCCTATCATCACTTCTGCCTTAATTCTGAGGCTGACAGTTTTGTATGATCTTGAATATAAGGTGCTTCCTAATTCCAGAAACGTTGAAGATTTTTTCTTTTTTTTGAATGTGTGACTCAGGATTGAAGAAATCTGCAAGGCAGCTGACAGCCAGCAGGAGGCACAGTAAGAGCGGTACTTTGATTTGTTTAATCCCAGGGGTGGGAGTGAGTGAAAGTCACTCAGTCATGTCCGCCTCTTTGCGACCCCATGGACTATACAGTCCATGGAATTCTCCAGGCCAGAATACTGGAGTGGGTAGCTGTTCCCTTCTCTAGGGGATCTTCCCAACCCAGGGATGGAAACCAGGTCTCCCGCATTGCAGGCGGATTCTTTACCAGCTGAGCCATTAGGGGGTGGGACACATGGGCAAATGGTAAGATGAGAAGCATAAATGAAAAACCCCACTGAAGGGGCCCTGGCTAGCAAGCCAATGATTTGGAGTGGCATGGAAGGTCAATGTGAATGGTGTGGGATGGATTAATGTGTGAAGAACACCGGGCAGGCCATGACATGGAGTTGATTTGAAGAAATGGTGCTCAAGGCCAAGGAATGAAAGCAAAAGGATGAATGTGAGAGGTCATAAGAGATATAGTCTTCCTGATTTGGAAAATGAGTCAATGAAGAGAACAGGGAGAAGGAAGAAGTCACGGAATTTCAGAGTTTTCATACATGGATGTCTGGGAAAATATAATATTCTTGACAGATGTCACAAATGAGAAAGAAGAGTTGGTGTTGGAAGACAAAAATCCTGGTTTGGGATCTTTGAATTTAAAACATTAACTGCTTATGTATGTCTTATTAATTGATCTCAATGGGCATGATTGCTTTAGAATATCAGAATGTGCCCAACTAAATTATTACCCAGTTCCCCTATTTCCATCTTGATGATAACGCTATGGCTTTAGATTTCAGTAAATATCTTTCTGAAATCTGGTTATACTGTATTATTAACATTCTCCTGATGTATGTGTGTCAGACTAGTGATGTAAAAAACAGTAAATGAGGGGATTTCCCGGCATTCCAGTGATTAGGACCCTGTGCTTTCACTGCCGAGGACCTGAGTTCCATCCTTGGTAAGAGAACTAAGTTTCTGCAAGCTGTGTAGCACTGCCCAAAAAAAAAAAAAAAAAAAAAAAAAAACCCAAAAAAGGAAAAAAAAAAAAACCCAAAGCATTGTACATATGTACCACATCTTCTTTATCCATTCCTCTGTCAATGGACATTTAGGTTGCTTCCATGTCTTGACTGTGGTAAATAGTGCTACAGTGAACACTGAGGTGCGTGTATCTTTTCAGGCCATGGTTTCCCCTGGATATATGCCCAGGAGAGGGATTGCAGGATCATATGGCAACTCTATTTTTATTTTTTAAAGTAACCTCCATACTGTTCTCTATAGTGGCTGTACCAATGTACATTTCCACCAACAGTGTAGGGAGTTTGAAATCGATATATACACACTGCTATATTTAAAATGGGCTTCTCTGGTGGCTCAGTGGTAAAGAATCTGCCTTCCAGTGCAGGAGATGCAGGTTTGATTCCTGGATCAGGAAGATCCCTGGAGAAGGAAATGGCAACCCGCTCCAGTATTCTTGCCTGAGAAATCTGATGGACAGAGGAGCCTGGCGGGCTACAGTCCATGGGATAGCAAAAGAGTTGGACATGACCTAGCGAATAAACAATATTTAAAATGGCTAGCCAACAAGGACCTACTGTATAGCACAGGGACTCTGCTCAATGTTACATGGCAGCCTGGATGAGAGAGGAGTTTGAGGGAGAATGGATACAAGCATATGTATGGTTGAGTTGCTCTGCTCTGCACCTGAAATTATCACAGCATTGTTAATCAGCTATACTGCAATGTAAAATAAAAAATATTTTAAGAATAAAAATCAGTAGAAACAAGTAACAATAACAACAACAACAAAACAGTGAGATGAGCTATTATGGTATTTTAAAAATTTATTTATTTTAATTGGAGGCTAATTACTTTACAATATTGTAGTGGTTTCTGCCATACATTGACATGAATCAGCCATGGGTGTAGGTATTTTCTTGATGAACCCTATTGGCCTTTACTGATCTCCACT